>NC_065585.1:106561915-106864946 GCF_024542745.1 Macaca thibetana thibetana | reverse complement strand
TCAGGAGGCTGAGGTGGGAAGATCACTTGAGCTCAGAGTTTTAGACTGCAGTGAGCTATGATCAAGCCACTGCACCTTAGCCTGGGCAACACACGGAAATCCTGCCTCTAAAAATAAAAATAAAATAAATTTAAAAAGACACACAAGTATTAGAAGGCTTTTGAATGTGAGTATATCAGGGGAAGAGTAGATTCCATGATATGTAATTGATGATTTTTACTAGCTATGTTAATATCTGACTGAATACTACAAGATGAATTTTCAATTGGTTACAAGCTTTCTTTGTTTAATAATTTCAATATTCCTTTACACAAATATATATTTATATGAAAAATTTAAGACCTTTAATTTTAGCTTCAATATATATTAACCTAATCAGAGAATGGCTTTACCACATTGAACGTACCATCTTAATTGGTGCTTTATAAAACACAAAATTGTTGTATATAGACAAGAACATTTCATCAGAGACGTGACATTTAAATTTTTACTCAGACAGTGCAAGTGGAAAAAAAAAATCCCAGATGATTTGCAGAATTGTCTAAAGTCCACAAAAACCAATCTTTAAGAAGACAGTAATTATAATTCAAGTAGTTACATATGTGTACATTCTCATAACCTTGAATACTGTATGGAAATAATGATAATTTATCTGACTTCAAAACAGACTTGGAAATTTAGGAAGTGAAAGATAAAGTTACTTTCTATAAAAAATACCCAATCTTATATAAAGTGCTAAATTTATATTTTATTCCTCATTGTGATAAAATTAGAAGACACCTTGCTAAATTTTAAGACAAAGTTATCAAACCCACCTAATATATCAAGGGATTTACCTCAATTCAGAGGTGTATTACATATACTAGGACTTTATAATAATTTTGCATTTATTTGTTTTATGTGTATTAGAAGCTTTCATTAGTGCGTTTTTATGGCCAGTTGTTGCTGGCTGATACCATTTGCATTTCTTTGTTTCTTATCTAGTAATTTTTCATTGTCAACACAGCTTGACTTTTCCTGAGCTGGTAGGGAGATTTTTCTTAAAAGGCCAGTGTACTTAAAGCATTAACAATTCAATTTCTTCCTTCTCTTCTTTAAATTTAAGATGCTGTATTCTAATTTGTTAATATCCTTCAGAGTTAGACAAAGGTATACTAGAGCTATGCTCAGAAAATATTTTAAATTATAGCATCAGACTAATCTTATCAAAATCTTGGACAAGTGGGAAATATTTGGGGTTTGAACCTCACATAGGGATCTTTGTCTGGGTGCCACGCTACTAAGGTAGAGATTTCTAGTTTATTCTCAGAGGGGGTAACTCTCAATATCTTTCAAGAGAAAATCAAGAAAAGGCCAGGTTATATAGATGCCATTTAATTTTTTAGGAAGGTGATCATTGATAAGAGGCCTTCAGACTTCAGATAAACCCTGTGATTCCATCTGCATTCACATTCCATCATCCTTCAAGTTTATCCACAACCTGATAGACAAGCCAAGCCAAGCCCTGTGCTCTGCAAACCATGTCAAACCATTTCAGTTTGTAAAAAATATTTGCCTACGCTTTCTCCCCTTTAATGGAAGATGTGTGTGTTTGTCTTGGGGTGTGGAAATATGACAGATTCTTATGATCAGCAAATGTCTAAACATGTCCCTTAAAAAAATCTAGTTACAAATGGAGAGGGGTTTTAATTAGAAACAGACCATTCATTGTAATTCTTTTCCCTCTGTAAAGAGTGAAGAGGTTTTCTTACAGACACACACAGGACAGCATCAGAAAAATCCGCTTTTACAAAAGCCAGTATACAAGGGAATGGTATGCAAGTGCTGGGGATTTGTTGAAAACTCAGCTCACAATAAGCAGATTAATTGGAGAAAAGGCATACAAATGTATTTAATGAGAATATCCGGGAGCCTTCAGAATGAAGACTTAAAGATGCAAGGGAAATTGTTCGTTTATGGGCTTAGGTTTAACAACATTTGGACAGTCATGTAGAAATATGATTGGGAAAAAAGGGTATAATCTAATGCTGATAGTCTGCGGGGGGAAACACAGCAAGGCCTGTCTGTCTAGATTCCTGGCCTCTCTGAACAGCACTCCTTCTTTCTGGATGTGGAGCAGGACCCTCTCTGGAATGGGTTTTTTTCACAACTTTTATTTTAAGTTCAGGGGTACATGTGTAGGATACGCAGGTTTGTTACATAGGTAAACTTGTGCCTTGGTGATTTACTACACAGATCATCCCATCACCCAGGTATTAAGTCCAGCATTCATTAGCTATTCTTCCGGATGATCTCCCTCTCCCTACCCCACCATAGGTGCCCAGTGTGTTTTGGTACCCCCTCCCCACACGTGTCCATGTGATCACATCAGCCAGCTTCCACTTATAAGTGAAAACATACTTACAGTGTTTGGTTTCCTGTTCCTGTGTTAGCCTCTCGGGAATAATGGCTTCCAACTCCATCCATATTCCTACAAAGGATATGATCTGATTCCTTTTTATGACTGCATAGTATTCCATGGTGTATACGTACCACATTTTCCTTATTCAGTCTATCATTGATGGGCATTTAGGTTGATTATATGACTTCTGTTATTGTAAATAATGCTGCAATGAACATATGTGTGCATGTATCTTTGTAACAACCATTTATGTACAATGGGATTCTTATGCCTACTGTCAAACAAGGTAGGTCAGATAATTTCTTTATAGCCAATTTTTACACAGAAAGGTGAGGGAAAAGAAATGATTTTAGGTTTTATGACTGGCTTTGGAATAAAGGAGTTCTGGTTTCTATGACTCACTCACCTTGGGGAAGAGGGATTCCAGGTTCTATGGGTAGCCTTGGGGGAAAATAGGACTTGAGAGACAAGAGTGTATAACAAAGTGAGAGAAAAACTTTTGCCTCTGAGGCCTTCACTTTGAGGTATTCTTTTCTGCATCCTAACACAAGCAACCCCCCACAGACAAGATAATTTGAGACAAGTCATTTGAAGGTGCTTTCTGTATTCCCCCATTCTCCCTTCCCACCAAGAAAAAGATCAATGATGTATGATGTGACTTGGAGAGATTTTCTCCACCAAATGTTTAGACTGGGTTGTGGTCTCATAAAATAACTGCTCCCTTGAAACAGTTGTAAAAGCAGAGGAAGGCCAGAGTTGATGGAAATTTTGTAAAATCCTGCAGACATACAACATGGAATCAACCTCTTAGCACTTAACACTGGTGGAGAGAAAACAGATGGCCACTAATTAATGACAGAACTAATTCAGATCAGTCACGAACCAGAGATAAACCAGTCAACCACACAGTTGTGAACCAGAAATAATCCAGGAATGAACTCAGCGAGATTCTGACATTACTGTCCGTGACAGCTCATTCAGACAACCAATTAGAGTGGTCCCACGAAGATACCAGCACCACACCTGGGTGACTTGGACAGCTGAATACTCATGGACAGAAAACTGTTAACACAAATCAAAATCCAAACCAAAACCTTATGACAATTTTGGTCACAGAGTAAGGTCCTCCCCTACTCCCACCCTATAATAAAAACAATGCATGGCACTGCTTTAGTTTTTCGCAGCAATGATACTCCAAGAATGAAGGTAGAAAGCTGCATCTATAGTTGAAATTATCTTAATAAATAAAAAATAGGGTCTTCCTGCTGTTCATGGTGCATTCAGGAAACAGGGCTTTAGGAGGTGCTTTTATTCTGGCTCCTGGTACAACCAACCGGGATCCCTTGCTTATTTGTAACTACTATTCTCCTGCAGGCTCCTGTGATTATCAACCCTTCTCAGAATGCAAGATGTTCAGAAACAGAAATCTCTTCCAGCCAAGCTGTGGAACAGGCTCTTTGTAAACAGGCTCTTTGTCAACAGGGTGAAGCTCCTAAGGACAACATGTCAGTTTCACTCTTTCTTGATGGCTTTATTTTAGTATTTTAGTTACACTGCTATCAGTACATGTGACATGTATTTAATAAAATGCTCCTAAAACGTATTTAATAAAATGCTCCTAAAACTAGTAATAAAATGATTATGTCTATAAATTTTCCCACAAATCAAGGAAAGTATTCACTTTTTTTTTTCAAAAAGAAAAAAGCACATCTCTCTTTCTCCTTCTGTCTTCTCTATTTGCATTTCACCTTCCAAGGTGCTCTTGAAAGGAAGGGCCAGCCAAGGAGAGGGACAGGTGGGCATGTTCTCCTACAGCTAGTGATGATTATCCTGAGTCATATGGGACATTTATTTCACGTTTTCTTTGGGTATAAAACTGCCTGCTTCCTGCTGATCCTGTGCTGAAAGGGTTAATGTGCAGCGAAGGCAAAGTTAACAAGGGACATGCCATAAATGGCTCCAGCTGTGTATAATTAACTGCAATACTGCAGAGTAAATGACTTTTATTGGCAACCATGTCATAACTTCATTAAAAGTCATATTTACAGCCCTCTCATATGAAATGAGTCCTCCTGTATTCTGGAATGTAATGAGCATTCATTTTCACCTTGTTCAATTATCTTCAAATCTCCCCGCTCCCCGGAAACCCTCTTCCTCTCCCTAGTGTGGGAAGCATGAAGCCAAAATACAATAGGAATGCAATTAGCACCTGGCAGAGGGCTCCTCTTCTAGGGAGCATTTCCCAAACCACAATAAAACTGTTTCTCCTTGTTTTCAATTATAAATAGGTAACTTCCTTACACAAAAACATTAAGTAACAATCATAAAAACGTCACATTGATTTGACGGAAAGCTTTAGAAGGTTAGGCTTCTGAAAAGAGGTCATGTCTAAACTAATCACGAACTAAGTCCAAATCTTTAAAGTGTAAATGCACTGTGAATAATGACCTCAGAGAAGAGGACAGAAAATGAAGCGAACAACAGATTTTTAATCAAATCTTTTCCATTGCAGCCCCTGTAATCTGAGAGTACATATCTTACATTTTTTTCTCCTCGAGTGGTGTATCTAATTAAATGTCTCTCTCTCCAGTTCTACTTCCTTTCACTCCCCTCTTTTCATCTCTTCGCTCACGTTTCAAGGGAAATATCTTGTCTGACCCATGAAGTGATCTAGGAACTCAGTCTCATGATCTCCAACTCCGCTTTCATTCAACCTCAGATGCCTTCTTAGGGTTTTTGGACATACAGGGAAATTTTGAGTGTGGAAGTACAGGATCAAGAGTTGCTTGTCTTTACTTTTTTCTTTGTTTTAGAAGGAGGGTCTCACTCTGTCATGCAGGCTGTAGCGCATTTGCACGATCATGGCTCACTGCAGCCTCAGACTCCTAAGTTCAAGTGATCCTCCTGCCTTGGCCTCCCAAAGTGCTGGAATTACAGGCATGAGACACTGTGTTGGCTAAGAGTAGTTTTTTCTTTGTGAAAGTTCCAGTTGATGTACTCTGGTTCAAAGCGAAACTATACTGTCTATATGCATATTAGGAAGAGCATGCTCAGGGGACCCAAGCAGGATTGTATTTTCATCCCCACCACCCACTAGCTGCAGAACTTTGGAATATTTAGCTCAACCTTCCTGAAGATCATTTTCATATAAATAGGATTAATTACCATTTTTATGGGTTTATTAGTCTTAAATTAAATAATGTGTCTGCCATTGTGTTCCAAAGAGAAGACATTGAATCAATGCTTTTTCCACCATCAAAATAGAATGTTTGACATTAATGTGTTGGGCTCCAGATGAACTGAGAACTACTCTTGACAAAGGAAGCATGGTGATTGACAAGCCAGAATCTGTAAAACAGATCTGTCCACCATAAAAGGATGCCATGAAAGGTAATGATGCCTAACTCAGTCTGGAAGGCAGTGAGAAAAATGATAGTCATGGCCAGCCTTGGACATGAGGCCATCTCACCTCCCAGACACCCAGTAGTCTAAGGGTCTGAGCAGGGAGTATGGGGAGGGGATCAGTGCTGGAAAACCATTTAAGCAGAGCCAGCACTTACATTTGAGAATGTAAAATGCCCTTGGAAGGTGGCATCATTTTAAACATAATGCCACACGCCAGGGAATACTTTCTGCTGCCAAGCTTGCCGTCTTCAGCATATTCTTCCACAGGCTGTTCTCAGCCCTGCTGCTTTATCTGATTTTAGGCTGACCCTTTATAATGAGCACTTTGGGCTGGAGGTATTGTTTAGGAACACTGTTTCCATCATTCATTTGGGGTTTTAATGAAACTTAGAAATGCCATGAGTAGGAGCAGCCTCTAATGGAATTTTCTTTTCTTTCTGTTTTTCTTAAATGGAAGATCAAGTTTGCTTATAGAGGTTTAACTGGGTTGCAACCAGCATTTAAACATTAAGAACAAAGAATAAAGTAAAGCGGGTAGAATGGAAAATAAATAAAGTACAATCATATGGAAAAGCATAGACTCATAAAATGTTAAATGCACTCTGTGTGTGTGTGTGTGTGTGTGTGTGTGTGTGTGTGTGTGTGTATAACGCTGCAAAATATGGCCCCAGAATTTGAAAATCACCAATATAATGGTTAGCACTCAATTATCACTAGTCTTGGGGTAAGTTGCCCTGCACTACTGTTATTGTCTTATTGCAGTTTGCTCCTCAAAGTACTATTTATCTTCTACTTCCTCAATTGGGACAAGGGGGTCTATTTTAAATTAAGCAAGAAGATAGTTGTCTCCTTGTGGATCATTTGAGCTGCTACAGCTAATCAGTCCCAACCCCTTTCAGCATAAAGAAGCAATCATTTGATCAAATTTAATAAAAATCTCAAATACAAAAATTTGCATTTAGATGCAATGTGCTACATACAGTGTGTTCCTAACAAGATAATCAGGAGCATGCAGGGTGGTATTTGATTGCTCTTTCACCAAGTGTTCCAGGACAGCGTATTTCAAATGTTTTGAAATGGGGGGCCTCAGGAGAGTTCCACGGTGAAAGTCACAGATATATTCTGACTCAATCTTTAGTGTAAGTAAGGGGACTAGAGAGAAGCAATGCTGAGGATAAGGGAAGATTTTAGGGGGAGATGCCTCCTGGAAGGGGTTATTGCATTGTTGACTCCTGGCCCAGACTTATACCTCGTTAAAATAATATTTTTTCTAGTATCTCTGATCTAGCATCTTTCTTGCTCTGTGGTTTCCACTGCCCCTTTTCCCAGAGGCTGAATTGTAGGAGTGAGGCAATTATATATAATGTGTGAATTCTGTTTAAAAGTAGACTCCAGGAAGAGCAAAGGGAACAAACAAGAGAGCTATGGATGATGGCAGATCCCTACCGGACACTAGATTTTAAGATCCCCCGTCTGGCACACTGTTGAAGCAGGCAAATAGACCTTACGTGGAAACTGTAAGATGCCCTTGCACATGTCCAAACAGATAGCTGGCCAGCAGAGGCATCTGCTCTGACTTCAGGCAGGGAAGGGGAGGCCAGGGAGAATGTCCTCTGGAATCCTGGACAGTTTTTGAAGACCTTCGTGACTTTCCACTGCGGAGAGGTCACCTCCCTCACTTGTCTCCTCTTTCCTTCTTGACTTCTTGATTTTAAAGAATCAATTTGTTGGAAAAGAAAGGGAGGCAAACATATACACAGAGTTTTTTTTTTCCCAGAATTTTTTTTAAGGAAAGATAAAGGGAAATGGGTTTAAAAAAAAAAAAAAGGGCAAGATAGAGAAATCAAAAGGGGAGGAGGAAGGGAACAAAAAGGAGAAAAAGACAAAGTTCAAAAATTAAAACCCAGTTTTACATTGTGTCTCACTACTTTCTTCTTCATGCTCTCTCTCTCTCTCTCTCTCTCTCTATATATATATATATATATAATTACAGCTATACAGATAGACAGGTATAGATATAGACATATATTTGCAACTTATTGAAAATGTAGGAGAATGGCCAATTATTTGGATGTGAGAAGTACTGTAATTAAACAATGAATGCTCACTGCTACAGCCTTTTCTCTTTTCTTCAAGGAATATAAAGAAATAATAAAATGAGAAGATCCTGCCCTGTTCCACCTGTGGGTTCCACATATTAGGGTATTTAGGGCCAATTTCCTCCCCTGGATTTCCTCCATCAAGACAATCTATGGTCAGGCTTGTTCTTTGATGACATTTCCAGAGGCTCTAACTAAAGTTGACAGATGTCTGTTTTCATAACCAAGACAATTGCCTTCAACATGTTCATTACATTTTAACAAATTATTGGAAGTGCACTGTCCCTGTTGATCGAGAGAAGGTGAGTCAGTCCCCCAAAGGAAGTATTTGCTTCAATATGTCCAATGCTTTGTATAGTTGCTGCAAAGTCTGTGGACAAAATGCCTGTTTGAATCCCAACCCTGCTGAGTAAGCTGTGCAATTTTGTGCAAGTTATTTCCCATTTGCTTCATTTTCTGGCCAAAAGAGAAGAGATAATCATTATACCTATCTCATAGGGCTGTTGTGAGGATTAAATGAGTTAATTCATGTAGCACAGCTAGAAGGGTACAGATTTTTAATAGTTAGCTTTTATATGATGAGGCGGACGAAGAAGAGACAAAGCTTTACCCCAAAAAGACAGAGACAGTATAAAACAATATAAAATATGGAGCAAACAGAGGTCTTGGACTCTTAGATCCAGAAGCCCATTCATTTGCAATCTGAATTTCCTTTGGAAAAGGAAGGATGATTCAGAGGTTGGAATCAGAAAAAACAATGTGATGGTTAAGTTTATATATCAACTGGCTAGACCATGGTATCTAGTTTTTTGTTGTTGTTGTTGTTGTTCTTGTTGTTTTTTTGTCAAATACCAGCCTAGAAGAAGCTGCGAAGCCTAGAAGCCTTGAGTAAGGCATAGTGCCTTCCAGAGTGTGGGTGGGCTTTTTCCAATCAATTGGAGTCCTTAAGAAAAAAAAAATTGAGGTCCCCCACAAAAAGAAGGCATTCCATAGACTCAAGACCACAATATCAATTCTTCCCAGGACCCTTTCTTCAATGGTGAAGGCTTGGGGTCTAGGGGTGCCTTAGGCCGCATGGCCTATATCTTGCATTAGGACAACAGGTCCCAAGACCTCTTGCAATTCTGCTGTTAAGGGGCTTGTATTCAGTGTACTTCGCTGCTGTAAGTAAGCACCCCACTTTGCTAAGGTGAGTATCTGTGCTCTCCCAGTCCAGGGAATTGTTACTCATGAACGCACCCATCCTGCTATTAAGTTATCCACACGACTGCAGTCTGTCCTGTCACACTCTCACAAGCCTGAAGGGTGGCATATATAGCTGCTAGCTGTTTCTCTATCAAGGAATACTGGAGCTCAGATCCCTTCTATAGTTGGGACCCAAAGCCCACTGGCATTCTCAAGCACTCCATGTGCTGCCACAGACCCCAATTGAAACCATCTATGGTCACACGCACATCCAGCTCAAACAGGCACCCCTGGTTAACTACTCATAGGAGCTGTGCCTATGAGTTTATGAGGAGCTGTGCCTACTTCAGACCCCATTTGGCTGCCGGGAAGGTGGTATCAGCTGCAGTATCTTAATTCTAGGCAAGAGAAGCATTGCCACTTCTAAATCTTCGAGAGAATCAAAGGTTAACATAATATCATCAACAAGACCATGATATATGGTGAGGCTATGCACACAGCCCTGTGGCAACACTGTAAAAGTCCATTGTCGCCCATCCCACATGGAGGCGAACTGTTCTTGGCTCTCTGGAGCTATGTCTATGGAGAAAAATGCATTGGCCAAGTCCGCTGCATAATGGTACTGTTCCAGTTCCACCATCAAACGGTCTGTCAAATCCATGATTGACGGTACAGCTGCATGCAAAGGGGGTGTTACTTTATTCAGTTCCCAACAGCCCACTGTCATCTGCCAAATTCCATCAGGCTTTCTAACAGGCCACACTGGAAAACTGTGGGGGCTGTGGGTGCCATGAACTATCTGCACCTTCTCCAGCTCTATCAGACTGAGTGGGGGCCTCTGTTTGAGATGATGGACCCAGGCCTGCATTCACAGCAGCCTCTAATTCCTTTTCCAAACTCTGTAGCTGGCCCTGCAGGTGTCCTGCCTGTGCCTGGAGGTTCCCATTCATGGCAGCTTCTAACTGTTTTTCTGAGTTGTGTAGCTGGGCCTCCAGGTGCCCCACCAGCATCTGGAGGGCCCTTACCCATGCTGCATCCCTCAGGGACTGGGTGTGTACTTCTTGTGGCACAGTCAAAAATGCCCATCCAACTCTGTCAGCAAAAGCTCACTCCTTCTCGGTGCTCTGTGCTTCCAGCTGCTTCAGCGCCTTCTCCATGCTTGTGGGGACCCATCTACCACCCCCTAGGTTTCTGCTAGAGCCCATCTGAGCATCACAGCTCAGGATCCTGTTTGTGATGACAATTGTCAGGTTCTAACTGAGGTCTGAGGGGAGTCAGTGGGCAAGTGGTAGGTAGCTGGTAAAACACTCGAGGAATTGTAGACAGTTTCAACATGGCTTTACTCTTTCTGTAGGTGCAACCAAACCTGGGCACAAGCAAGCCCAGGCAGGAGCTGAGCCATATGTACAGCATTAGCAGGGTAATTATACCTTTCACAGACAATAGTGGCTCTGAGCCAAGAATGAGCTGATATGGGTGGTCACCTTATGCGTCTCACATGGTGTGGTTACATAATGTGCAGAGTTGTGCACCTGCGCTCCAAACTCACTGAATCATACCTGATCGGATGTCTGTCTCAGTCTATTGACCACAGCACATTCATTTTCCTTACAGTTTCACAATCACATATGCCAATTATTTAAAGTAAATCTCTACATATACACACATCCTATTGGTTCTGTTTCTCTCGATAACCTTGAGTAATATACCAACTCCCAAGGAATAGGACAGAGCCCAAATCAGGGAATCAGCAACACACGCACAACTCAGTTTCAGAATTGTTATGGTATAGTGACTACTGTGTGACCTCCATTTTCCTGTTTGGAATGAGAGTATCTGTAGGTTTCTCATGCCTGCCCACTATTGTTTGCTTGATGGGTGTGTCAGATATAACTTGTCTCTTTAGTTCACAGGTCTTCAGATGGAGAGGAACCACACTTAAAGACTCACACCTGAAGAGCTTCATCTGCACTTGGACCTGATTTAGATGACCAGACCCTAGGCTTTGGGTTGGTGCTACACTTTAATGAGACTTTGGGATCTCAGAACTGGGAATGAGTGCATTGTTTTTTGTGTCAGAATATAAATAATTCATAGCCAATGTGCTAGTTTTGGGTATTTTTTTCCCAAAAGATCACACTTTCTTATTTGAAAGGTGGGCATCTTGTTCTCCTCATCCAGAGTCTAGTGAAGGCTTGTGACTGCTCAGGTCACTAGGATAGGGTGGGCATAGTGCTTTATGCTTTCCAAGACTGGGTAACAATAGGAAATTAAATTTCTGTTTAGTTTACTTGGAAAACTCACACTTGAAGGCTTGAACTACTCTGTAGCAAATCTGACTATCCTGAAACCACCATGCTCCATAGAGAGACCACATTCTAATTTGCAGTCCTAGCACTGATGCTATCCTGGCCAGAGCACCAAATGTGTGAATAAAGCAGCCTTCATATGATTTCAGCTTTTAGCCTCAGTCGTCTTCAGCCGTCATACACTCCCAGGTAAGTTCCCAGATGTAATGGGGTGGAAATAAACCATTGACAGTGTTTAGAAAACAGTGATAGTCAAGAAATCTTCCCATCCTTTGTGTGACAGGAAGCAACTTAGCACAAAGAACCATCCTCCCCTCATATATTCCAAGATAAAACCCTCTCGATCCCACACCATGACTCCCATAAAACTCGTGGATAACTTCTGTGTTTACCTACTTCTATAAATCCCCAGGCCTCCCTTCTCTTCTCTATGATGGTTCTCATTATTAATATTCCCCCATCCTCATTTTTTGCATTACTCGCATCTTTAATTGCCAGGTGCATTTTGTCTCTTACACTACCCTCACTGAGCTCTTTTCAAACTCGGGCCCACAAAATATATAAGCAAAATAAAATGGTTATTGTTTTAATTTTTTTAGTTAGTTAGTTTATTTATTTTATTTATTTATTTATTGAGACAAAGTGTCATTCTGTTGTCCAGGCTGCCGTGCAGTGGCAGGATCATGACTCACTGCATCCTCAACCTCCCTCCTCCCCAGGCTCAAGTGATTCTCCCACCTCAAGCTCCCAAATAGCTGGGACTACAGGTGTGCACCACCACATGCTGATACTTTTTTTTCAATTTTTAGTAGAGATGGGGTTTCCCCATGTTGCCCAGGTAACATAGGTCTTAAACTCCTGGACTCAAGGGGTCCTCCTGCTCTGGCCTCCCAAAGTGATGGGATTATAGGCATGATTCACTGTACCTAGCCTGTTTTAAGTTTTGAAGTATTCTTTTCTGCAACAAAAATAGGACAGAACTCATAGTCATCTCTCTTTCTCCTTCAAAGTAGAAACTTTCACTGTGTTAACTGTGGAAGCCAGTAGTCTATTTCTCTTACCACATGTACTTCTTGGTGTCTCTAATCTGCAGAAGTATGACTTGACTCAATCTCATTCAACACATTCAATGGAAATATTTTGTTTATCACATTTTAAATAACCCTGTTTGATTTGTTCTCTTCAGCAGACACATCAATTATCTATATGTTAGACCATTATTCTTTCTCTTCAATGTATATCATCAGGATTTCATTTTTTTTTTTTTTTTTTTTTTTTTTGAGACGGAGTCTCGCTCTGTCGCCCAGGCTGGAGTGCAGTGGCGCGATCTCGGCTCACTGCAAGCTCCGCTTCTCGGGTTCACGCCATTCTCCTGCCTCAGCCTCCTGAGTAGCTGGGACTACAGGCACCCGCCACGGTGCCCAGCTAATTTTTTGTATTTTTAGTAGAGACAGGGTTTCACCGTGGTCTCGATCTCCTGACCTTGTGATCCGCCCGCCTCGGCCTCCAAAGTGCTGGGATTACAGGCGTGAGCCACCGTGCCCGGCCAGGATTTCATTTTTATCTCTTTTCTCAATTCTGAAATATTTTTGAGTTTGACCTCCATAACACTGATTTAATTTCTGATACATCCAAATATGATCATTAGTACTTTAGTGATTAAATCTGTGATTATAGCCTTAGTCCTTCTAAAATTCTCCTTTTATGGAACACTTGTACATTGCTGGTGGGAATGTAAAGTAGTTAAGCCATTGTGGAAAGCAATTTGTAGATTTCTCAAAGAACATAACACAGAATTACCATCTGACCCATGACTCCTATTACTGGGTATATACCCAAAGGAATGTAAGTGTTTCTACCGTAAAAATGCAAGCCCATGTACATTCATCACAGCACTATTTGCAATAGCAAAGACATGGAATCAACCTAGGTGCCCATCAACAGTAAACTGGATAAAGAAAATATGGTACATATACACCATGGAATACTATGCAGCCATAAAAAAGAATGAGAACATGTCCTTTGTAGTAACACAGATGCAGCTGGAGGCCCTTTTCTAAGCGAACTAATACAGGAACAGAAAACTGAATATCATGTTCTCATTTATAAGTGGAAGCTAAAAATTAAGTACACATGGACTCAAAGAAGGGAACAGTAGACACCAGGGGCTACTTGAGGGTAAAGGGTGGGAAGAGGGTGAGGATTGAAAAACTACCTATCAGGTACTATGCTTATTAGCTGGATGACAAAATATTCTGTACACCAAATTGCAATACACAATTTACCTATATAACAAACTTGCACATGTAGCCCTGAACATAAAATTAAAGTTTAAAATAAAATAGATACATTTGCCTTTTACTATTCAAAAATTGTGTGCTTCTCAGCAAGCTTCCATCACATATCAAATATTAATTTTCAGTTTTACTATTTTATCTCTAATCCCTAATTATACAAAGCCTATATTCCTTTGAAAATTTGCAGAGTACAAAGTAATATATTCTTAAATTTGTTTTCTGCAGTGTCTTTTTAAAAAAAGAACATTTTTTTCTATAGTTTGTTTTGCTTTTCATTCATGTTAAAGGTGTTTTACTTATTCCCTGTTTTGTTTTGTTTCTTTCCAGTTTCTTATCACTAGACAAAAAATATATCCAGTCCTGGAATAGTTTACACATTGCCTGTCTGGTTGCTGTTAGAATTTTTTCTTCAAATCTAAGTCTTTGAATTTCAAAGACACCTGAATGCCCTAACCAAGCTTCTCATGTTTTGTCATCTTTTATTTAGTGTAAATATACAGCCATGAGGCTGAATCATCTCATCTTGATACATTACATTTTATTATGTGGATTGAAGTTTGTTTCTGAATAATCCTGAGATCAATCTTCTTTTTCTTCAAATTATTTGTTTTTGCTTTTTTTTTCTATTATCAACAGAAAGAGTAAATAGCTAACTCTAACACTAGCACGTATACACCTTTCTGAGACTTTTCCTACTTATCTCCTCTTCACTGTCAATTCAGCAAGTGCAAGCCCTGTCTAACTCCACTCCCCGGTGCTGGATGCTTGAGAGTTTTTCATACTGTAATCACTTTAGGAAAGAATCTCTAAACTTGACTTGTGAAGTCCAGACCTTTATCATTCTTTCATAGCTTGGCTATTGGCCCTAGCAGGTAAACTGGTCATTTTGCACATTTATTTTTATGTTCACAACATAAATGTAGGGCATGCCTACAGCTTGATAATACTGAAGTATTGCTCTTCTATTTTATTATTTAGTACTGTAGAAGTTCCTGGCATAAAACATGCAAAGTGGTTTGAGAGCCTGTAAAGAGGGATACACTGAAAATTGCTGATTATTGGCCGGGCGCCGTGGCTCAAGCCTGTAATCCCAGCACTTTGGGAGGTCAAGAGATCGAGACCATCCTGGCTAACACGGTGAAACCCCGTCTCTACTAAAAAATACAAAAAACTAGCTGGGTGTGGTGGCGGGCGCCTGTAGTTCCAGCTAGTTGGGAGGCTGAGGCAGGAGAATGGTGTAAACCCGGGAGGAGGAGCTTGCAGTGAGCTGATATCCGGCCACTGCACTCCAGCCTGGGTGACAGAGTGAGACTCCATCTCAAAAAAAAAAAAGAAAATTGCTGATTATTAATTATTGTCTTTGAAGGGAAGCCATTTAGGCTTACTCGCCTGCAGCCTTCTGATTAATGCCCATCTCAGCAGCATCTCTCTGGTGACTTTTTAAAGGTTAAAGTTAAAGTCACATCCCCAAACATCAAACCTTCAGTCAGTGTAGCCCAAAAGCAAAAAGAAAGAAAAAATTCTTGGCCGGGCATGGTGGCTCACACATGTAATCCCAGCACTTTCGGAGGCCGAGGAGGGAGGATCGCTTAAGCTCAGGAGTTGAGACCAGCCTGAGAAAGACGGTGAAGCCCTGTCTCTACAAAAAGTACAAAACATTAGCTCTGCGTGGTGGTGGTGTCTATGGTCCTAGCTACTCAGGTAACTGTGGCAGGAGAATCACTTAAGCCCAGAAGGTTGAGGCTGCAGTGAGTGGTGTTTCTACAACTGCACTCAAGCCTAGGCAACAAAGTTGAGAGCCCTGTCTTAAAAAAAAAAAAAAAAAACTACTGCATCACCTGAAGGATAATGTTTACTGGATCCCAAGAAGTTCACTTTTATTACCATTCTCCCATAACCAAAATTGTTTGCAATTTGAGTGTTCTTAAACTGATATTTATGCTACCTACCTAGATGGCAATGAGGGAGGAAAAATAAGCAAAGAAACTAAACTCTACAGTTTTTATTTTAGATCTCGAATATGTGTCATGTCATCTTGTGCCTTGCTTTTCAAGATGTGGACTATGGGCCAGCAGCATCAGCATTACCTTAAAGCTTGTTAGGAATGCATAATTCTGGCCTCATTCCAGATCTTCTGAATCAGAATCTGCGTTTTTTGAGTGGGGGCTGACAAATACTTTTTCGTGGATTTAAAATTTTTTATTACAAATATGCCAGAGAATCTTTTGCTGCGGCCACGGGTCTGCACAGTATTTTGCAACTGGTCCTGTAACGACAGAACTTTTCATCTGACCTTTATTGTCCACTCTGACCCCTGCATTATCTTCAAAATAAAATAACATGCCATCTTTTCTCCAGTATGCCTTTTGTTGCTAAATGACCACCACTGGATCTACCTTCTTTCTGAGTTCTGGTGTGCCTTTCTTGACTGTGGCCATCACCATGTCACCTACACCCGCAGCAGGAAGTCTGTTCAGCTCACCCTTGATCCCCTTCACGGAGATGACATACAGATTTTTGGCTTCTGTGTTACCAGCACAGTTGATCACAGTTCCTATTGGAAGACCCAGGGAAATCCAGAATTTCACACCAAGAGGACCCACCACATCCTCACTTTGATGTCTTCAATGCCGGAAAGGAGCAAAAAGCAGAATCTGCATTTTTAACGTGATCCTCAGGTGACTCCTGTACACCTTAAAAATCACAGAGAAACTGCTCTTTTTAATGCCCTTCTGATGAGTTCTAGACAATCCTGAGTTGTCTGAATTGTTTGGGCTGCTCTGTCCACATATGACCACGAGGTGGTCAAGTAGGTGTGCATGCTCTTGACATCTTTTTATTCTTGCTTTTACTAGGGCTCTGGTTAATTATCTGCTATTGCCAGAAAAACAGTGATTAGCTCCTGGGTCTTGTTGCCCAGGCTTGCGTGAATGGCAAAAATTTACATTTTGGAGAGAAGACCTATGGGGCCAATAAGAACTTTAACATCCTCTAGGTGCTTTTACTACCAAGTAGATGGAAGGTTTTTGTTTGTTTGTTTTTAAATCAACCCAGTAAATGGAGTAGCAGTAAATGGAGCTTTCTGCTAAGTTCTTTTAAAGTAAAATGGCGTTTCTAACCAGGTTCCCTTGCTGAAGAAATATAATATGGAACTTCAGGTTACGTGAGCAGACAAGGACATTTCCCCAAATTTTAACCAGGTTAAAGCAAGGAAAGTGAATATTTTCTGCATGCTTGTCTAAAGGAGAGAGTTGTCAGAGGGGTTTTACTGCATAGGTGCAGGATGAAGTACATGAAACTCCTCCTTGGGGTCTAATTCCTGATTGGAGATCAGGGCACTTACTGGGCTGTTTTAATAAATGCATAAAAGAAATCACAAATTTGCAAAACAGATTCATCAGAGGCTACTTTTTACTTATTAAAGAATAACAGCTCTTGGTATGTTTTCCTAACTGCATTTAATAAAAAATTGATTTATATATTAAAAATCTATTCACCTTCCATTCTAAGAACGCACCTATTATGTTAGCTGACACAACTACAAATCTTCATGCATTCATTAAAGCATCCATTATTGTCCCCTATAAGACTAAGACTCTTTTAGAAGCTGTTTTCTTTTTCCCTTTCTCTGACTCTCTGTTCTGTTTTTTGTTCTCCATTTCCATTCACTCAAGGTCACCGGGTAAAAGTCTGTCCTTCCAGATAGATTCCACTCTATTGCTTCTTTATTCTATTGCTTGCTCAGAATTGTCTGCTTGCCACAGAATTGCAAAAGTCAGTGGAAGAAAAAGGTTTCCACATTTTGGCCGACTTTTCACACAGTCATTTGAAAGGAAAAGATCCATGCTTTCTGTCTGTGGAAGTCCCAGCTTTGTTTTCTGCCCCTGGCCAAACTCCACACTGAGTGATTTCAACTGCTAGAGGTTAATTTTCCTGTAATAGCCTCATTGGGATGGAGGGTTTTGGAAATTAGGAAAATTAGATGGCACTACTAATTGGCCTGTCTTGTTTTGGAGCTGCTCCCTGGGTTATAACACAGTCAGAGGAGATTGTAGTAAGTCCAGATCTGATTCCCAAACTAATACTTAGCAAGACAGATGCAAGAAAACAAAATTGGCCTGAAAAGAATCACATACAGTGTGTGAATTTCTTTCATTTAATTGGCGGGAAAAGGTACTAGAGAGATACCTTCCCTTTCTTTGGAACCCAAAGCAGCATTTCAACAATTATTCCTGGGCACCTACTGTGTTCAGTTGTGGACTGAACCAGCAGTAAATGTAAAAAAAAAAAAAAAAAAAAATGCTGCTTCCTAATCTCAAAGTGTTTAGCTTGGTGAGAAGAAAACATTAAATCATGTAGTCACATAGGGTGGTTCCAAATTTGCTGAAAGAAAAACTTGGATGTACAAAGAAAATTATCTCGATGTGATTTTCTGTAACACATGTGATTTTTGTGACAGATATCACTCCATTGGTAGTAATGGCACTTCAACCTGTCAGATAATAATGCCATCTTTTCTTTTGCGTGTGTATATGTGAGTGTGTCTCAAAGACTTTTTAAAAAAATTTTTACTTTTTTATAATTTTAACTTCTGTTTTGGATTCACAGGTGCATGAGCAGGTTGGTTCCCTGGGTATATTGTACGATGCTATAGTTTGGGTTGTAATTGACCTTATCACCCACGTACTGAGCATTGTACCCAATGGTTAGTGTTTCGACCTTTGCCTTTTTTTTCGACCTTTTCGACCCCCACCCTCTCTCCACTCTAGTACTCCCTAGTGTCTATTATTCCCATAGTTATGTCCACAAGTTCTCATTGCTAAGTTATCACTTATAAATGAGAAGATGTAGTATTTGGTTTTCTGTTCCTGCGTTAATTTCCTTAGGGTAATGGCCTCTAGCTGCATTCATGTTGTTGCAAAACACATGATTTCATTTTTATGGTTGTGTAGTATTCCATGGTGTATATGTACCACATTTTCTTTATTCAGTCAACCACTGACAGGCACATAGGTTGATTCCATTTCTTTGCTACTGTGAATAGGGCTGCAATGAACATGGGACTGCATGTGTCTTTTTGGTAGAATGACTTATTTTTCTCTAGGTATGCACTCAATAATGTAATTATTGGGTCAAATGGTGGTTCTGCTTAAAGTTTTTTGAGAAATCTCCAAACTGCTTTCCACAGTGGCTAAACTAATTCACACTCCCACCAGTGTACAAGTATTCCCTTTTTTCCTCAGCCTGGCCAGTATCTGCTGTTTTTTGATTTTTGTTTTATATGACCTCATGATGCAATAGTAGAATTTAAGTAATAGCCATTCTGACAGGGGTAAGATGGTATCTCATGGTGGTTTTGATTTGCATTTCTCTAATGATTGGTGATATTGAGCATTTTTTCATTTTTGTTAGCGCTTGTATGTCTTCTTTTGAGAAGTGCCCATTACTATCTTTTGCCTATTTAAAATGAGGTTATTTGATTTTTGGTTGTTCAGTTGTTTAAATTCCTTATAGATTCTGGATATTAGACCTTTGTCAGATGCATGGTTTGCAAATATTTTCTCCCATTCTGTAAGTTGTCTGTTTTCTCTTTTGATAGTTTGTTTTGCTGTGCAGAAGCTCTTTAATTAGGCTCCACTTGTCAATTTTTGTTTTTGTTGGAATTGCTTTTGAGAACTCTGTCACAAATTCTTTCCTAATGCTAATGTCCAGAATGCTGTTTCCTAGGTGTTTCTTCTAGGATTCTTAGAGTTTGAGGTCTTACATTTAAATCTTTAATCTATCTTGAGTTAATTTTTGTATATATTGAAAGGTAGGGGTCCAGTTTCATTCTTCTGCATATGACTAGCCAGCTATCTCAGTACCAATGAAATCTTTTCTGAAAGGTCTAGGTTTCTATATAAAGTTTTCCTCACAAGCATAAGAATATAGTAATAGTTTAATAGTAACTTTGAATGATTTAGTTTCTTCAAGTAATAGTTCAGTCTTCTAGATTTCATTATTCCCTTTACTTTGACTGAATGGTATCTGGATGTCAGAAGGGGGCTCTGCATTTTTATGGAAGTTGAGGAGAATAATAATTGATCTTGGATATACCTGGATTTCTCTAGGTCATCCCTAGATCCCTATGAGGAATTACCAGTTGTTTTGCTTTCTGGTCTAGTCCCAATGAGGGGTGAATCGTTGTATCTGCCCTTTGAAGTAAGCTGGTGTTATTAACATCGGCCTCATTTTTGAGGTCTCAGCAAAGAGCTGTCTCTTTTCCTAAACAAGGCCTTCTCCAATTTGCCATTTCTCTCAACCTCTTTTCTTCTCCTCTAGAACATGTAGGGCTTTATGCATCACAAGTCTGCCACGCCCAGTCTGCAGGGAGCCTAGGACATGATTTCAATCCCAGCTAGTTATCCCAGCTTCACTACTCACCCTCCCATACCATCATTCTCATATTATAGGAAATACAGCCCTAAAGTAAAAGCTTTTATTTTACTAAGGCCATAGAAAACCCCAAGATATGGCCAGGGAAATGAGTCATGAGCTTTGATTTTCCTATACTTTATAGATATTGTTAAAGTTGCCATCTTTGACTTTAGACAAGAACAATATCATTAGTGTCTGATTTCTCACTCTTACTTTTTTTGTCTCTCGTCTTCATTCCTCTGGTTGAAAGGGAAGGACTCAGAATTTGAACCTTCTCTAAATCAGATAATTCCTCTATCTTGGGTCTGTTTGCTCAAACCATTGTTGGCAAAAGGACTCTCTTCTCTGTTCAATGTAAAACACCTGTAATTGGATCCTTTAGGTTTGATTTGTGGTCTGCTAAGTGGGAATTTATCTATTAACATGAACTGAAATTTTTACTTTTACCTTGTTGCAAAATCCAACTTGGATATCAGAAGCTTAATGTAAACTCCACCTCTGTATGTAGGAGCAGTTTAAGAGCATAAGCTCTGAAACAAGACCACCAAATTTGGATCTCCACTCTCACTTACCAGATCTGTAATTTTGGGTAAGTTCTCTATGCCTCAGTTTTCTTTATCTATAAAATAGTAATAATGCCATCTGCATGAAAGGGTTCTTGTACAGATTTTATGACTGTTCATATGTAAAGTGCTCAGAACAGTGACTGGAACATAATAAGCACTATAAAGATGGTGGCTATTCTGTGAATTTCTTCTTGAACAATACTAATGGATACTTCTGGAAAGAAAGAAGAAAGTGGTGGCCAGGCGTCATGGTTCATGCCTATAGTCTCAGCATTTTGGTAGGCTGAGGCAGGAGAATACCTTGAGGCCAGAAGTTCAAGAGCAGAATAGGCAGCAAAAGGAGATCCCTATTTTACCCTCCCAACACCAAAAAATAGCCTGACATGGTGTTGCATGTCTATAGTCCCAGCTACTCTGGAGGCTGAGGAAGGAGGATCACTTAAGCCTGGGAAATTGAGGCTGCAATGAGCCATGATGGCATTAGTGCACTCCAGCCTGGGCAACAGGGCAAGACACCATCTCAAAAAAAGAAAAAAAGAGATGGTGGGGGAAGAGGGGAAGAGGCAGGGAAAGAGAGAGCGAGGGGAGAGAGAGAGAGAGAGAGAGAGAGAGAAGGGAGTGGAGTATGTTAAGGCAGGGAGTTGGTGAGGCAGCTGATATCAGGAAGTATAAGAGAAAATTGCATAAATGTATTTTTAAATATCACTTCCCTATACTTACATGAAACAGTTAAAGAATAATGAAAGGGTACATGTAATTAAGCACTAACTTTTATTCTTTCTATTGCATATACTGCCAGCATTCAGATAAAGGAGAGGAGAGCAATTTTAGTGGCAGTGTTCAGGGGAAATTTTATAGAGGAAATGAAAGAATGGATAGGGTTTGGATGAATAGAGAACAAGTGCAGAGCCTGAAAGATATAAATGAAAAGATTTTTATCTTTATAGGCAATATGTAAAAGTGAGTGGACTTTGTTATTGTCTTTGCTGACTTCTTCATTTTATTCCTTGAAGATGGTTCAAAGGAATGAAAGGGAATGGATTAATAGTTTTCTCCTTGAGTGGAGGTGAGACTGCATTAAGTCAGTGTATTCCTGGCTACATGGCAAGTGGTAGGCTAACTAAAGTGGTGGGTTGCATGTTCTCTGGTGATCTGATTCTGTGAAGAGGTGGGTTATCAGAGGATGTTTCTTCTTCACTTTTTAAAGGAAATTGTAGGAGGGGACTGGTGTGCTCCAAACCACTTCAAAGCCATTCAGTCCATGAAGGTGAAGGCTTTCCTTTCTCTTGCCCTGCAGCCTTATATTTTCCCTTCTCCCACACCAGATGCTGACCCCGAAAAGTGTTTATTTCACCACTGAGTTTCCCTCAGGTTTCTTTTTGTCTTGCAGCAGACTCAAGTCCAGAATGAATGTTAAGTAATTTGCTGGGAAGAAACAAGTTACACTAAGAATATTATTTAACCCCTTTCTGACTTTAAACCCTTGTAAACCATCAAGACCAGAACTATGATCCAGTCTAGGACTGAAAATTACTCCTGGAAAATAACAGCATGAGTAAAAGTGCTCTCTTAAATTAATTCAAAGCCTTTAGGCAATTTTTGCAGTTTCTTTTACTTTTTTTTGGAAAATGTAAAAAAAAAAAAGAAAAATGGGGACTGGATTGCAATTTAATCACCTAGGATACAATTGTTTCTTTTCATTATAGCCATGCTAAAATTCCAAGTTAGCCAGCCCTTCAGTGACTCTCCTATTACTACTGTACCCAGAGAAAACCAAGAGCGTAACATTCTACCTAGAGTTCCAAGAAGTCCTTGGGCTCTAGTGCATTAGCCTTAATATTCTGTGTTTGGGTGCAAGTGAGTGTTACTATTTATACACTTGTCTCAGTAAGAGTCTCATGATTATTTCTAAGGGGAGGAAAAATCCATGGAGTAGCAAAATCTATCAGCAGGAATTCGAATCTAATTTTACAATTCTATAAGAATCTGTCATTGAAAAGGCAAATTCCCCCAAATTCGATTAAGGGGGCTTGCCAACATCCCAGCAAGTGTCCTGAGAACTGCCAGAGGAGCACCAGTTATTAGATAGATTTTAATTTGTGCAAATCCATTAACAAAAATCCCTAATTAAAAAAAAAATCAATGGATGCCTATGACATTAACCAGGAAAATCTAATAGAGGGCCATTAAATTTTTTTCTATTCAATTAACTTGAACACAACATGATGGACTCAACAGATACTTTAATTAGATGCATATGAAAAGAAATTTTGCAAAATTAAACAGACCCTCTATTTGCAACTGATATGAGGAAAACTGCCGTAAAAGATTTGCTCAAATCCCTAATGACTGGTAATTTCCTTGAGAGGGACATGAATTCTTAGACAACATCCCTACAAATCAATCTTTCCCCAAGAGGCTGTCCTTTGTCAAGAAACAGTATACTGTGCTGCTTGCTTCTTTTTCAAATCTTTCTTCTGAGCAAGATAGTCATATGAAAAGCACAAAAGGCAAGCATCAAGGGACTGTTTACCAAACTCACTATTCCAAGCACCTCACAGTAAAAATGGCCCAGAATAAATGGCTCTAATTTACAGGGTGAATTTGTGTCCGAGACTGCCCCGGACAGTCTCAATGTATGCTTGTTGCCATGGCAGAATTATTAATAGTGCTCCATTTTGCTCTAAATAGTGTGCTGGGCTGGGCAATAAATTATATAGTCATTCTACTAATTATCAGCCATCCCCACTACATGTTTCACACTACTAAGCCAGCCCTTTCAACTGTTGGTGGAAATACAAGATTTCCCTGCTCAAAAGAAGAGGCTAAGGTATGGGAATTTGCTGAGTACCTATGACCGCTTATTGGAGAGGCATGCAAATTGACATTTGCCCCCACCTCATTTAGTTGCTCCCTGCAACTTTAACTCCAGTGCTTTTATGCTTAAGATTAATGTTGAAATCTTGTGAATGGACTTAGCATAAAGCCTACTACAGAGGTTCTCAAATCTGAGATGTTTCTGTCCTCTTTAAAGAGTTATCCTCATCTGAAACAATTTACAAACAACATATTACATATGTTTGAAGTGGAGAGCTATATGTAAAATGTTACATCATCCTTATGGAAGCCAGGGTCCAAGATGGTCCCTCAATTACATCCTAATATTCACGCCCTTGTGTGGTTTCCGCCCATCCATTGTACAAAGACTGGTCTTTGTGACTAATACATCAATGATGGTTTGTCATTCTAAGGTTAGGTAATAAAATATTGATATTTCTATTTGATATGCTCTAATGTTTACCTGATCACCCCCTGTTGTCCAGATTATTTATGCTGGACGAAGACATGAATCCAGCTCTATTTGAGCCTTAAGATGACCGCAGTCTTAGACAATAGCTTCATGAAACTTAGTGAGAAACTCTGAGCCTGGACAATCCAGATTCTTAACCCTCAGAAACTATATAAGATAACAGATGTCTGTTGTTATACACTGCTAAATTTGGGGGGTAACTTGTTATGCAAAAATAGCTAACTGATACAGTTAAAACCCTTGCCTCCTGGGGGTGTAGACAGACATGTGCCCAAAAACATTAGTATCAGATTTCTTGAAATACATGGAGATAATGTGACATAATCCATGTATCTATTCATTTATCAAACATTTATTAATCACAATGTTCCAGACACTGTACCATGTACTAAGTACCTGGTACCTGATACTGTACTACACACTGTATCAAGTACTTATTAGACACTGTGCCAACTACTAACTACTTGGTACCTGGTACTGTACTTGATTCTGTACCAGATCCTAAGGATATAGGAATCAGCTGAGTATATAAAGATGAGCACTCACTTTTGTGGGGGTGAGAGTCTAGTAAGATCTGGGGAAGTTAGAAAAATTATCCATCAGTTTCCAAGTGCATGTCTATTTGGAAGGGCAAATATATAAAAGTAGACATAAATCCATTAAATGTTAAACATAGTGTGAACTTCTAAAATTCTTGGCTGGGCATGGTGGCTCCATTCCTGTAATCCCAGAACTCCAAGGCAAGAGAATCGCTTGAGCCCAGGAGTTCAAGAACAGCACAGTGAGACCTTGCCTCACTAAAAAAAAAAAAAAAAAAAAAAAAAAAAAAAAAAAAAAAAACCAGAAAAAAAAAAACCAGGCATGGTGGCACATGTCTGTAGTCCCAGCTGTACTCCCAGTTACTTACTACCTGGGGGCTGAGGCAGGAGGATTGCTTGAGCCCAGGAAGTTGACGCTGCAGTAAGCTGTGATCGCAGCACTGCACTCCAGCCTGGGTGACAGTGAGAGCTTGTGTCAAAATAAATAAATAATGAACAATTTAAAAATAAAATTTTAATTTTTACTACTTAATTTATGCATGCATATATATACCACTCAAAAATCAAGTGATTTTCCTCAATGATAGAAGCATTTGACACTAGGTAATAAATTTAGGAATTGTTTTCCCCAATTTGGAAAGTTACCAATATAAAACTATGATGTTTTACACTGAGAGAAGTTTGCATATTAATATATGATAGGCTGATTGGTTTTAGCTGAGCACTGAATACATGGTGATAAATTCTATCTGGTGTTAATTAACATATGGCTTAACCAAGAAGAAGAGGGGTGGAAGGCAGTCAGTGAGGGAAACTAGCCCTGAAATTTTGGTATAGCTTCTAAATCTGATCATAAAAATGGAAGTCATGGCTATTTAATCTTAAATTCCAGATTCAACGCTGACTTCTTCAATGGTCTAAAAGAGGCAATTTACTGCCTCATATTTCTGTCCATTAGTGTACATTAAATGGAGATAATAATACCTAGATAGCTATAGCAGGAAGGTTTCAAAACTAAATCACACAGTGCTGGAAAAGACTTCTGCAAGAGAGAGTGACTGCTGAGTAGGAATTTGTCTCTTCCTTTTCTGTGCTGTGTCATCACAGTTTAAAGGAAATCTATGACTGTGATTGTGAAATCCACATTCACTGAGTTGTGCTTCCCTCTGCTTTGGGAGTCAGGTTGATTTTCTTTTAAGGTAGGACATTACTTCCACTTGCATTGCCACGAATGCCCTTGCTCCCCACACTAATGAAGAATCAGTGCTGACAACTCCAAAGTAATCACCATTCTTTTCATCTTCCCTTTTCTCCTCAAAGCTTAAACTAATAATAATAACCATTTTAAAGCTTTCTCATGGGAAACTTGAGCATGACTGCAAGGGAAATCAATTGTTCTTAGGACAGCTATTATTGTAAGAATTAATCACCGCTATTTGCAATTACTGTACCATACAATTATCACTAATATTTAGGCCACTCTGACTGCTGCCAGAGACTGCATTGCCTTTGCTGCTATTTCCACAGAACAGAGAGGAAGACTGGAAAAATAAATGAAACCAAAGCATAGAGATGACAGGTTGAGGGGATTGGATTTTTCCACTGTCGGGCCAAGATGTATTCAACAGCCACTGCCTGTGCACGTTAGAACAGCAACCTGCTCAGAGCTGGAAGTTTTCCTTGGAAAGAAAAGAAGACAACTCAAATAAGTTGAAGAGAGTACAAATTAGAATCATTCTCAGCCTTAAAATCTATTTTATGAGCCTGCACAACTCAATTCTTCTAAAGCATATGATTCTTCAGCATAACAATAAAACCCCCAAAACTTCCAAAATACTCCTGCCGCTCCCCACTATGAAATGAGCATCTTGCAATATACCAATAAGACTGTACATGGCTTATCACACTGTCTGTGCCAGTGAAAGATACTTGGTTACCCTAATGGAGGAAGAGTACTTAGGTCTTAGATTTCACACAACAATAAACAAATGAGAAGTTGATATTTCTCATCTATTTTGTCTAGCATCAATTTTGAAACATCCCTGAGGTGCAAGACTGGTTCAACATATGCAAATCAATAAATGTAATCCAGCATATAAACAGAATCAAAGACAAAAACCACGTGATTATCTCAATAGATGCAGAAAAGGTCTTTGACAAAATTCAACAGTTCTTTATGCTAAAATCTCTCAACAAATTCAGTAATGATGGAACGTATCTCAAAATAATAAAAGCTATTTATGACAAACTCACAGCCAATATCATACTGAATGGGCAAAAACTGGAAGGACTCCCCTTAAAAACTGGCACAAGACAGGGATGCCCTCTCTCACCACTCCTATTCAACATAGTGTAGCAGGACAAGCCGCAGACAAAACTCAGATACCGGATTAAAGAAGGAAGAGGTTTTTTATTCAGCTGGGAACGTCAGCAGACTCATGTCTTAAGAGCCGAGCTACCCGAAAAAGAAATACTTGGCCTTTGTAAAGGCTTACAACTTTAAGGGGTCCACGTGAAAGGGTCGTGATAAATCGAGCAAGCATGGGAAACGTGACTGGGGCCTACATGCATCAGCTAACAGAACAAAAAGTTTTACAATGCTTTTTTTTAATACAGTGTCTGGGATTTACAGATAACACAAGTAATTTAGGTCAAGGGTTGATGATTTTATTATTACTTTTTTTAACTCCTAGGGCCGGGTGGTGGTGTCACGATTGTCTGGCTATTTATCTTACTTTTGTTTCTTTCTCTTTCCTCCTGTCTTGTGAACTAGGCAAGGTGCGGGGAGGAGGGCAGCAGGAGTAGTAGTGGTCTCCTTCCTTAATAGTGTTGGAAGTTCTGGCCAGGGCAATCAGGCAAGAGAAAGAAATAAAGGGTATTCAGTTAGGAAAAGAAGAAGTCAAATTGTCCCTGTTTGCAGATGACAGGATTGTCTATTTAGAAAACCCCATCGTCTCAGCCCAAAATCTCCTCAAGCTGGTAAGCAACTTCAGCAAAATCTCAGGATACAAAATTAATGTGCAAAAATCACAAGCACTCTTATACACCAGTAACAGACAGAGAGCCAAATAATGAGTGAACTCCCATTCACAATTGCTTCAAAGAGAATAAAATACCTAAGAATCCAACTTACAAGGGATGTGAAAGACCTCTTCAAGGAGAACTACAAACTACTGCTCAATGAAATAAAAGAGGACACAAACAAATGGAAGAATATTCCAGGCTCATAGATAGGAAGAATCAGTATCATGAAAATGGCCATAATGCCCAAGGTAATTTATAGATTCAATGCCATCCCCATTAAGCTACCAATTAGTTTCTTCACAGAATTAGAAAAAACTGCTTTAAAGTTCATATGGAACCAAAAAAGAGCCTGCATTGCCAAGACAATCCTCCCGGATTCACGCCATTCTCCCGCCTCAGCCTCCTGAGTCGCTGGGACTACAGGTGCCCGCCACCACACCCAGCTAATTTTTTGTATTTTTAGTAGAGACAGGGTTTCACCGTGTTAGCCAGGATGGTCTCGATCTCCTGACCTCGTGATCTGCCCGCCTCGGCCTCCCAAAGTGCTGGGATTACAGGCGTGAGCCACCGCACCCGGCCTTAAAACTTTTTACACTTTTATATTTGAATAACTTTCGACTTATAAAAAAGTTGAAAAAAAAGTATTAAAAAATCCGTATAACCTTCACCCAGATTCCCCCCAACACAGTGCTATTATCAAAATCAAGAAATTAACATTGAATTTACTGCATTATTTAATCTACAGCCCTGCACATTTCATTAATTTTTCAATTTCTCTGTGGCTCAGGTTAAACCCAGCATTTGATATTGTCAGTATTTTTTATTTTAGTCATTCTTATTGGTGTGTAGTGGTATCTTTTTATGGTTTTAATTTGCATTTTGTTCATGACTGATGATGTTTAGCATCTTTTCCTATGCTTCTTTTTTAATTTTGAGGAAGGCTTATTTATTAATTTTTCATTCTATGAATCCTACTTTTTGGGTCACATTTGACAATTCTTCACTTTGCCCTAGCTCCTGAAGATTTTTGCATATTTTTTCCTAAAAGTTTTATAGTTTTATGTCTTTCATTCAAGTCCATAATCTATTTTGGATTAATTATTTTGTCTAAGGTGTAAGACTTACGTTGAACTTTACTTTTGTTTTTAATTCAGAAATACTTGTTCTAGCACAGTTTCTTGAAAAAGCTATGTTTTCTCCAATAAGCTGTTTTTCACTTTTGCCAAAAATCAGTTGGGTATACTTGTGTAGGGCCATTTCTGGGTTCTCTGCTTCATTCCATCGATCTATGCTCCTATCACATAATCAAGACTTTGATTACTTTCATTAATCATCCGTATTCTTGATTACTGTAGCTTTATAGACTAGGAATGGAATAATTTCTCTTTATTCGTCTTCAAAATGGCTTCATCTCTTCCAGTTCTTTTGATTTTCCAGGTAAATTTTGGAGTAGTCTTGTTTATACCTATCAAATATCTTCCTGGTATTTTGATAGGAATTACGGTAAACTTGTATATCAGTTTGGGGAGAATTGACCTCTTTACTACACTGAGTCTTCCAACTTATGAACACAATAGGGGTATCTCTCCCTACTAGATCTCCTTTTGTTCCTTTCATCAGCATTTTGTAATTTTCAGCATGCAATTTTTGTACTTATATTATGAAATGTACACTTGTCTTATTTGCTTTTTTTGGCTTGTAAGTTGTACAGTGTTTTCAATTATGGGGCTCACGCTTTGGTTACTAGCATATAGACATGTAATTGATTTGACTTTTATATGTTTATTTTGTTCCCTGTGACCTAGCTGAACTAATTTGTGAGCTCTAGGAGGTTTGTTCTGTAGATTCCTTGGGATTTAATATGTAGAAAGTCATGTCATCTGCAAATAGAAACAGTGTTATTTCTTCCTATTCTATATATATCTATATTTTATTACTTATTCTTGCCCTATTGCACTGAACAGAACTGCCAGCACTATGTTCAATGGGATTGGAAATCCTTGCCTTGTTCCCAATGTTAGGCAAAAAGCATTCAACCTTTCACCAACTGTAATGTTAGCAGTAGTTTAGTTGAGTATGTTCTTTATAAGCTCAGGAAGCTACTCTCTATTCATATTTTTCTGAAAGTTTTTATCATAAATGGGTATTACATTTTGTCAAAACCTTTTTCTGTATCGATTGATATGATCATGTGATTTTTCTTATTTAGCCTGTTAATATGGTGATGTTAATATGGTTGATCAGTCATTGATGGATTTTTAAATATTGAACAGACCTTGAATCCATGGAATGAATTTGAATTGGTCATAATGTATAATTCTTTTTATATATTGCTGGGTTTTGTTTGCTAAAATTTGTTAAAAACCATTGTATCTATATTAACGGAGATATTTGTACATAGTCCTTCCTTCCTTCCTTCCTTCCTTCCTTCCTTCCTTCCTTCCCTCCCTCCTTCATTCCTTCCTTCCCTCCCTCCCTCCTTTCTTCCCTCCCTCCTTCCTTCTTTCCTTCCCTCCCTCCCTCCCTTCCATTCTTCCTTCCTTCCTCTCAATCTATCTTATGATTTCCCATAGCTATCTCCAATTCCAATTCAACACCGTAAGATTTGTTATAGCCTTTCCCTTTTCTTTCTTTTTAACTTTTTCCTCTGACACACGAGTCTCAGTATCCATAAAAAATTATTTATTCAATCGTAGAATACACATACAACAATTTAAGAATGTGTAACCTGTACCTCCTTGCAAAATAAATTATTAATATGATTATGATGCTTATGTACAGTTCTTACCTCTCACCTTGGAGATTATAATCAAAATGCTGTTTCCCAGTGTTACTTAGCTTTCCTTTCCAATCCCTCCAGTGTGGTTCTTTCTCACATTTAATAGAGTTAGGATCATTTGTTTGTGTTTTGATTCTATTTTGAGTTTAACTCTCATTCTCGTTGGATTTTGATTATTTATTTTGGGTAAGCGAAACATTAACATGTTTCTAACTGTCCTGACTATGAAATGCTATACTTAAAGAAGTGTCACTCCCCCAGGTTCTGACTATTCCATTCTGATTTCTCTACCTCTTCCTCCCCTCCCATCCACCCTCTACAGGTAACTAATATTACTATTTTCCGATTTGCTCTTTATTTCCATTTCCACTGATTCATGCACGCCTTTGTATGTTGACTTCCTTCTTACACAAAAGTAACATACAGATATTTTCTTGAACTTTGCTTTACTTAATATATTCTGCTTTAAATTAAAAAAAAAAAAGAATTAGATAGCAAAAGAGGGTGACTCACATAAATTTTAAAAGTCCCAAGAAATATAATAAATACAAGCAGTCTATGGAAAAAAAAAAAAATATATATATATATATATATATATATATATATATTCTGGAAATCCCTCCATCTCTGCTCATAGAAATCTTCCTCATTCTTCTTAAAGGTGCATTATATTCCACTGTGCAGATGTACCATAGTTTATTTCAGTATTCTCCTACGTGTGGATATTTAAGTTGTTTCTAATGCTTTGAGCTTACAAATAATATTCCACGGAGTAATCTTTGCAAATGTATTTTTGTATTGTTCAAGGTATATCTTCAGGATAAGTTACTAAAAGTGGGTTATTGGAACAAAAGGTAACTGAATATGTACTTAATGTCAGTTATGGCCAAATTCTTGCCCAGAAGGATTGTATATGTTTGCATTTTGCATTTCCACAGCAATGTATGAGAGTCTTTGGTCCCGAAAGCCTCACTAACAGAATATATTATCAGATTTGGAAAAAGTACCAATCTGAAAGATGATAAATAGTATTTTCGTGTGGTTTTGATTTATACTTCTATCATTATAAGTGTGGTAAAATGCATATTTGCGGGAAATTATTTAATGGTTTTTTGAATGGTCTGTTTATGTACATCCTCATTTTTCTATCAAGTTTCTGGTCTTTTTCTCTTCAGTTTAAAGGGTTCTATATATTACCAGGATAGCAACAAACTTTAACTGTGATGTGTGTTCAGTTGTTTCCTTCCAGTTTCCCAGTGGCTTTTTTTTTTTTTTTTTTACTTGTTTATGTCGGTTTTTTTTTTTCATGCTTATATCAAATGTATTATGTCATTACATTTATTATCTTTTCATATACACATATATATATATATATATTTTAGATGGAGTCTCGCTCTGTCGCCAGGCTGGAGTGTAGTGGCATGATCTTGGCTCACTGCAACCTCCGCCTCCTGGGTTCAAGCAATTCTCCTGCCTCAGCCTCCCAAGTAGCTGGGACTACAGGCGCATGCCACCACGCCCAGGTAATTTTTGTATTTTTAGTACAGACAGGGTTTCACCATGTTGGCCAGGATAGTCTCAATCTCTTGACCTCGTGATCCCGCCTCGGCCTCCCAAAGTGTTGGGATTACAGGTGTGAGCCACCGCCCCTGGCCTATCTTTTTTTTTTTTTTTTTTTTTTTTTTTTTTTTTTTTTTTTTTTTTTTTTTTTGAGACGGAGTCTCACGCTGTTGCCCAGGCTGGAGTGCAGTGGCGCGATCTCGGCTCACTGCAAGCTCCGCCTCCTGGGTTCACGCCATTCTCCTGCCTCAGCCTCCTGAGTAGCTGGGACTACAGGCGCCCGCCACCGCGCCCGGCTAATTTTTTTTTTGTATTTTTAGGAGACGGGGTTTCACTGTGGTCTCGATCTCCTGACCTTGTGATCCGCCCGCCTCAGCCTCCCAAAGTGCTGGGATTACAGGCTTGAGCCACCGCGCCCGGCTTGGCCTATCTTTTAAGTTTAAAAAACTATTTAAAAAGTTTTTTCCTACACTGGAGGCTAAAGAGAAATATACCCAAGTTTTCCTATAGTAAGTACTTGTGTGGTCTTATTTTTTACATTTAGATCTCTGATCTAGTTTTATCTTTTCCCAAATGGCTCCCATTTGTCTTAATACTGTTGTGGAAAAGTTTGTTTCCTTAGTTATTTGAGATATTGCATTTGTCATATACCAAATTTGCACATGTACTGAGGTCTAGTTCTGAACATTCAATCCCATTGCTCTGTTTACCTATTTACACTCTAATATCACACTATCAAAACAACTACTTGCTAATACCCTGTGTCTCATTTTCTTGCTAGAGGACGTGAACTTATGAAGTGTCTTCTGAACTATGACAACTTATGGGCAGGACAGGAGCCCCTGGGCTGTCTTACTTCCACTGGCATGCGAGTTTGTCTCCTAGACTTTCCAAGGCTCAGTTATAACATCTGTAAATTTGAGAGAATATTATACATCTCAAACATTTGTGAGAATTACCAGAATATATGTGAAATTTCACTACCTATTATCATTACTAGAGTAGCAATACATGATGGTGTTTACAAAGTCAGATCCTGTAGTAGGCAGAGATGACTTCCATTCTGGCACTGAATGCATAACCTTGAGTCCTAGATTTCTCATCCCCAAATGGAGAAAGTAATTGTAATGATATTGACAGATGTATTTACTATAATAACATATGTAACACACTTAATACAGTGTCTGACAGATAGTTATTGTTTGGTTAATATTAGATTTTTTTTCTTTACTGCTCTAGGGATGTCACTCATGACTTTTGGAATGAGACAGTATTCCATGAGAGAGCATTCCATTTCCAGAGTTTCAGAGGTATCTGTAGACTTCATTCTGTGCAGACACCACAGACAAAGAAGCATCCACTTCTGCAAAATTTCACATATTTTGTCATCAGTTTCATGAAAATATACATATAAATAAATAACTTACTTTCTAAGGAGAGCATTTAAAATATTTTTTTGGTACCTTGTAGACACAGTGCCAGTCTCTGTTGCCCCAACCACATGTGTTTTGTGACATTATCTCCTGGTCTCAGTTCAGTGCCTAGAGCACATATCAAACAGCTTGACTCAATTTTGGTATACAGAACCCTAAAACAGACTGCACACTCGGGGAAGCCACCGCATTTTGAGAATCTTGCTATAGTGGATCATCACTCCTTTTTACGTTTTGGGTCACAGAGCCAGGCCTTGGACTTTCTAGAGGTAGTTTACAGCAGAACCTCTTGATTAGAGATGATTTGCATTTTTTCTGCCCCTTTCAAATTGCTCTTTTCTGCATAGGTTAGTTTTAAGGGAAATAAAACAAGCCCAAACATTTCTGTTTTAAAGTGAACTTTTCAGCTCAATGTAAACCTTGTTTTTATTAACTGGTCCTCCAACATACGAATTTATTGTAGACTTAATTCTGTGTGGAGAATTTTCAATTATAATATTTCTCCATTTTTATGTACTTGAGAATCAAGGATTAGACATTTATTTCTTGTCACTCTTTCTTTTCTCCTAACCTTGTTTCCTCTAGCCTTCTGCTTGGCTGACCATAGAAAATGTTTTGGAGTCTTTCCCATTGACCCCATGGAACTTATCCTTTATTAATACCCATCGGCATCCAACATCTTCAAGGTGATAGGAGAACAGGAATGGCATTAATAATTTAGGACTGAATAACTAACTAGAACAGAACACTTCCCTTCACCTCACACCCTCTCTCAGCAGCATGGATGAATTGCCCGTGCCAAGCAAAACAGGTCAGAGCACTGACTGAAAGGCAGAGATGGATGCACCAAACAGAAAGAATAGGTCAGCTGGGTTTTCTGATACCTGTTATCTACCTAATGAAAAATAAGGAACTCTTCATGAAACTGCTTGTGAATAATAAGAGATCGTGATGACTCTCTAGTTTGGTGCTCTCTTAATCATAGGAGAAAACTGAGGCTCAGAGAGGTAAAAGAATTGCTCCAAGGTTATCCAGGGACCTGACGGATAGTTCTGGGCATTTCTAGGACAAAAATAGAGTCATTTTGAAGAGGCAATTTAAGGAAAGTAACATATATCTTGAAACTAATATTTTCACATAGGTTTATCCTGGTAAAATTTTCAGATCTGAAACTTCATCATACTAGAGAGGAGAAAATTTGTGAACCACTTAAAAACTTTTCTGCAAGATCCTCAGTAGTACTGCAGTGGTTTTCCTCAACTCCTAGGCACAGAAGACTCATTGAACCCACCTCCTGGGTCTGCAAAGATCCCTCAGGCCCACAGTATATTCCAATTCATTTCTTTCTGCACTTGATTGACACATATGTCCACATCAATCTGCCAGAATTTTTCATATACTGATGTAAACAATCAACTTACATTGTACTCACCTAAGAATCTTCCCAACTAGATTAAAGTTCATTGTCCGTAGAGACTACATGTTTTAATTACTTCTAGATCCACGGAGCCTAATTTATTGTTCATGCCATAATAAGTGCTCAGTAAGTACACGTTAATATACTGAGAAGTGCTTATTTTTAAGGGTGTCTATGATTATATTGCACTAGATGTAGAGAAATAATCCAATTGTCTGAGGAGCTAGACCTAGAAACAAATGAACCCCTTCGTGTATAAGTGTCCTCTTGAGAAACCTTGAATCCCCTCTAGTAGTAATTATTTCTAGATTTGAAAAATTCTTCTGAGTTTACCTACATGCCTTTCTCAAGGCACTTACGAGCATTCCTATAAATAAGTAACTGTTATTCAACTATCGATTTCTGAAGATTTTCATATCCTATTACAGAAAAGAGCTAATGCAAGGGCATCTGAGTTGTTAAGCAAGTTCATTCCAAGTGACAGATCTGTATTCTGGTAGTGCGGAAATCCTATCATTCATTAAAATGTTTCCAATACGGCCTAATGAATGCATTACTGTTAAAAATAATCCAATCTGCCAGATGACTGATTTGAACCACAATATGGAGACTGGCAGCTAAGTTTCTTTTCTTTATCTCCCAAACTTTTCCATGCAATAAAGATTAATTCCTTTTATTGTGTTGGTGAAATAATAATAGAGTCATAAAACATAACAGAACAAGAGGAAGTTGACAAAGTGTGTGTTTGATTAATTGCCTTAATAGATTATAGGCGCTGACTGAAGTGTTTTTATTTCCCAAGGCTCATTTTTCAATGTTTGAAGATACAATACAAATATATATATTTACCAACCCCTAACTCCATGAACAAAAACTAAATCACAAAAGGGCATGGGTCAAAATTACTCAAAGCATGAGGAGTTTAATATCTGTTTAGAGAGTATTTAGGTGATTGCCGGCTGACTGGGTTGGCTTATCAGCCAGGGCAGGAGGACAATTAAAGAAACCTGGTTTGGTATTTAAGACCTTTGGACTTTCTTTTCTGTGGTGATGTCTGGCCTTTCTCTCCCTCTGTCTCTTTTTTTTTTTTTTTGAGACCAGTCTCACTCTGTCACCCAGGCTGGAGTGCAGTGGCTCAATCATTGCTCACTGCTGTGGCCTCAAACTCCTACGCTTAAGTGATCCACCTACCTCACCTTTCCAAGTAGCTGAGACTACAGGCATGCACCACCATGCCTGGCTATTCTTTTATTTTTTATTTTTGTAGAGATGAAGTCTTAATATGTTGCCCAGGCTTGGTTTCTCTCATACGGGACAGAAGTTCCAAATTTCTTGGAGAAAACACAAGCACCATTCTCAGTGGCACCTGCCCCTGAATATTTTTAATCCTGGTCTCAACGCACATGGGTGTCTTCATGGGATCCTGTGAGGATCTCAAAGGTCAAGAGATTGAGTAGAGACTCAAGAGCTATCCAATGAGCTATGTCCTGTTGGTGGAGGCAACATCAGTGTTCAAGACTTACAGAGCCTTTTCTCTTTCTGTTCTATTTTTTAAGCCTAAACTATGTGACTTTCCCTACCAACCTGGATTTATTCACTTTTTCATTCATTTATGGTTATCACTTGTCTACCATGTGGGAGGCCCTTGGATACAACAAAAAACATAGGACTCATCATTGCTGTCCTCAGAGAATTTTTAGTCTATTCAGATAAACAGACATTAAAAACATCACTTCAAAAATTATCATATGAGTGTTGTCATGGTGGGTATACAGGGAACTATAGAAAGATACATCAGAAGTGATTAGACCTAACCTCCTCTAAAGCTTAGGAAGACAGATCACATATGGTCAAGGATGTTTAATCTCAAACCTAAATATCGAGGAGGACTTAGCCAGACAAAGTTGTGTTATGTGGTGATGGGTGGATGGTTTACTTCTTTCTTATTCAGAAAACTATAATATTGAGAGCTCTCATTTGAATAATACTGGAGCAGCTGGAATGAAATTAATCCTTTCTGTATAAGTTCTGGACAAAATATTTAAAAAGCAGCTACTCAAAGTCACTGAAAAGAAGCCAAAGTCAGAAAGAAACTTGGAAGGTTCACTACTGAAAGAATAAAATCACATTGGGTGAGGCCCATTATTGTATAGCTTTTCCTCCAAGAGCACATGATGCTGGACAGTTAGAAATCAAGAAGAAAACCTCAGTCTTATTGGACACAGGTGTCTAGAAACAGAAGAGGAAGAATCCTTTAAAGATCAGGAGCTAAAGAGGGGTTCCCCCATTCTGCTGATAAGATCCCCTCAAAAACTAGGCTAACCCCTAAACTGCACATGCTCAGGGAAGATTACAAGATGCTCAGAGGAATGCAATAGATTGTCAGCTGTGAATGCTGAGCAAGAAAGTTCAGCTGCCGTCTCACACAGGAGACACAAAGTGCAGAGTTTGAGTCCTACGCATTTGAGAAATCTTAAAGAGACCTGCTTTCAGAATCCCACTACTCTGACAATTAAGTCCTAGGCCTATTTCATAATGGTCTCTACCCTGCTTTTGGAAAAGATGAGATTCTCTTTACATGCCTTCAACAAGGACATCTGGATTTCACCCTTATCTTTCAACTGACTATTAATTTCCCCTATATTTTTTATTACCTTTATCCAAAGCTCAGGTAGTTTAGTAAAGTTTTGTTTGTTTGCTTTTGAGACAGGGTCTCACTCCATTGCCCAGGTTGGAGTGCAGGGTTGTGATCATAGCTCGCTGAAGCTGTGAACTCCTGGGCTGAAGTGATCTTCTCACCTCAGCCTCCTCAGTAGCTGGGACTATAAGCACATATAACCACGAATGGCTGATTTTCTTTTTTATTTTTGTAGAGACAGGGTCTCACTATGGTGCCCAGGCTGTTCTTGAAATTCTGGCTTCAAGGGATCCTCCCATCTCAGCCTCCAGAGTACCTGGGACTACAGGCACATGCCACTTTGCCTGATTCTATTGTTCTTATAGTTACTACTTTATATTTTTCTAATGCTTATACATTGTACAAGCCAGTACATTCTCTTCTGGTGATATACCAACACACTTCACCACTGGTAAGAGTTCTAGCAACTGATCACCAGTTGTGCCAGGGACTGTCTACTTCCATTAATGGGATCCTCATCGCTAGCAAGTGATCCAGCTCAAAAACACCCTCTTAATGGTTGCTGTCCTGACCATACAGGTACCAATGACTGATATTCAGAAGTAGACTCTCAGACAGAGTTTAGCATGCAGGATGTTTGGGAATACCTTGGGATAAAACCTGTGAAAGAAAAAGAGCAGATGCTGGATCAGAGAGAGTAAGAGGTTGAATATAATGCCTTAGCCAACCAGGAACTCTGGTACAAGAAAGACCCTTCAGAATTGTCCCCCACTGGGACTAGATGGCCAGGTGTTTACGCACCCATATCAATCAGTCACTGCAAACAGGCCACCCCAGAAAGCTCTTGAGTTTTTGTAATGTAGCTCTTTGCAACTGAGGCAATCCCTAAAGAAGGTGACAGCTAAAGGGTGTCTGCTAAGGCTATTTCCAAAACTAGGACCAACAGGTCCTTTCATTAAAGAAGATTTGAGTGGCTTTTTCACAAGCTACATACTCTATCTGGACCCCTGCAGTGATAAGCGTAATGATAAAAGCCAACACTCTAAAAATGGCAGAATGGAAAGAGGTTGGTTCTTAGCACTGTGATCTAAGAGACCAAAATAGCCACCCGTTTATCAACTGAGTCAGACTCAAAGGTTAAGGAAACAAAGTTGCCTATAAGTCAAGAGTTCAGGGACCTGCTTGCATAGCGAATTTCTTAATGTCTGTGACTGAACTCCTGAACAATGGGAGCCATCAGGTCTGATTTACAATCCAGACCACTAAAACTCTGGTTGGACACAGGACCAGCATTAAAAACATTCTTTTTTCCTGATAAGCAACTGCAGGCCTTAAGTCGGTTTCAGCCAGCTTATAGAGGCTATGCACAAACTGTCTTTGTGTCCTACAGTTCACCTTTTGACATAAAGATCCAAATTCTACCTTATTTTAATGCTAAAACTCTGACTCAAGGTAAACATGGGATGTATATTACATAAATGTTTACCCAATCTGCATGCACTTTGCTCCCCTAATAAATACATATAGCTTTTTCCCCAAACCTGCTGAATATGTATGATACTGGCCCTGTGAGGCATAAAACCCCACTTGTCCTTCCTCTCTTCAGAGAGAGAGCACTTTAAGACTGTCTCTTCCTGGTTTGCAGACTAATAAAACTCTCTTTGCTAGTATTTAGCTGTCCTGGTGGTCTTTTGGATGACAGAATCTTGGAAACACCTAACTTAGAGCTCTTAGAGCATTTATGGGATACTTTAGATATCTCTTCATTGCAGCCATTATAAGTTGAATTTTCAGTGACTTGCACTGAAAACATCTTAACATATAGAAGAGGAAGAGAACATCAGGGTAACACGTAGGCAGAGGAGACATCTTATAAAATAGACAAAATGTGGGCCTGGCGTGGTGGCTCATGCCTGTATTCTCAGTACTTTCGGAGGCTGAGACAGGCAGATCACAAGGTCAAGAATTTGAGACCAGCCTGGCCAACATGGTGAAACTTCCTTATCCTGTCTAGAATTCATAACAAACATCTTCCCTCTTTAATCCACCCGCAATCTGTTTCTCTCCACTCTACTTATCTCATGCAACTTCAATTTTATTTAAACTCAAATGTCTGCTCACTCAACACTTGTAAATGGTCCGTTGAATTTTGCCAATGGGGAGAAAAGTCACAGAACCATGGTGACTGTACTCACTTCAAATTTCAGATTACAATTCTAAAACAGGTACTCAATATCCTAAGACTTTGTTTCACTTTACTGATTAAATTTATTTTCCACAATCTTAGGGGATTATTTTATACATATTTCTCCTCAAATAATCCAACTTCCCACTTTTTATACCCTATAGGCATCTGATAACCTCAACATGGACTTGGTAGAGTCATTAGATAAGTTATCTCATTTATTCATCATTTCCCCCAGAAACTCTTTCCATGCACAGTGCTCTTTCTGCCCATCTCAATGGAAGATGTACACTTATTAATATTCTAGATACCTCATTACACTTGAGCCCTGCTTTCTATCCTCAGGATGTCTTATGAAGAACTTCATTTCATCACTGGCTTCTCTCCTTCATTGGTTTCTCTGTCTTTAGTAGATGCTACCAAATCCTCAAATGTATGCCCTCTGTATCTACCCACAATGTACTAACAATCTAGTTGTTCCTGCCAGAAATCTGGCATTCTTTTATCTCTTCACCTTCTACATCTAAGTCATCAGTAATTCCCAAGTCCCATAAGATAGACTTCAAAATATAGTCTGAATTGACTGCATTTCACTCTCTCCAATGTCATGGGTCTATCCAAACCCTTGCTTTCTCCAGCATGAAATACTGCTACAGTTTCCCATCAACTCTTCCTGTCTCCACTCTTTTCATCCAAAGTGCATTTGCCACAGTGTCCTCAGGATATTCTTAAGAATAACTCAGATCATGTCTCTCCTCTGCTATAAGCCCCTTAGAGCAGTAACTCTATCTTCTTCACTGCTGACTTGCTAGGACTTAAATTACATTTGACACATCGCTTTTGATCTGTAAACATTTTATAAGTGACTAAATGATGACTAAAATTTGAAGCCCTACTATTAAAACTCCGTACTATTGAGACCTTCTGCTCATACTTGAGAAAGTAGGAAGAGGTATCAAACTAAGTAAAACAAGAAAATGTTGACAGAGGAAGAAATCAACTCCCTGTATTTAAGCAGATACAATAGATCTAGAGAGAATAGATGAGCTGCATAGAAGAAATACAAGATGGATAGGAGCCACAGAGATATAAAACAGGTATATTTGAGATTTTACTGTATATCTTATCTCAGACTGCTTTTTCACTTAATATTTTAAATACTTTGTCGCATCATTAAGATTCTTTATAAATATAATATTCAAATGTGGAATAATATTTTACTTTCTTTGGTGGGATCATAACTAATTTAACTATTCTTTAAATTTTTTAAAAAATGAATATGCTTATGCATTAGTCTTTTGCAACATTTCTGATTACTTTCTTAGAATGAACTCTTAGTAGGGGAGAAACTACTTAAAAGGGATAAATATTTTTAAGAATATCAAGACTTATTAATAACTAGTTTCTTAAGAAGTTTTGTGTAATTTATATTCATAGAATTTATAAGAAGAACAGTTTCAAAGTACCCTCCAATATTGATAAAATTTATTCATTTGTTGTTCGTTTATGAGAAAAAGGCTAATCTCAGTATTTTTATTTATATTTCTATGGTTACTAGAGTCATTAATATTTCACATTTCCATTATCTTTTATATTTTCTCTTTTCTCCTTTTGGTCTTGTTCTCATCTATTTGCATTACATTTTTATACATTAATATATTAACCATTTATCTATACTTGTTTCAAATATTTAACTTACCTACAGATTTTAGAAAGAATATTTGACCTAATGTCAGCAACAGTAAAGGCTCTGAAGCCAAAATATAAATCTGTGATAGAATAGAAAAGTACCTTCCTCCAGAAAGCAGAAACTACTAACAATTGGCCCAGCTGGAAAACTAAAGCAAAGTGAATTAAAGATTTGCCTAAGTAGAGTTTAAGTGGAGCGTAAAGCATTCAGGATTTTACAGATCAAAAGGAAGTAGGATTTGGTAAAGCAAGTTGCCCAGACTGACTGTGCAGATTTTTCTAGAAAAGCAAGGTCAGTCATGACTGAGACACCAGATGCAGAGCATAAGATAGCTATTTATCTTTAGTAAATTAAGGATTAGACCATCTTTGATATCTTAGACATTTTTATTTCCAACCTGCATCCTTTAATCTCACACATCTCTGCTCTAATGCCATAAACATTAAGGAAATACAAAAAGATTTTTTTAATCTAATATCAGAAGAGAAGTCAGGGGAAAAGGACAGATGCTAAAGAGGACAAAATTAAATTCTAAGACTTCTGTGAAGCTGGGAAATGGAGAAAATATCCCCTGAAAAGCACTTTGGTCATGGGAGAGAAAAGAGAGAGCTGTGGAGACAAAGTCAGCAATGGGGTTTAGGACATGCTATCCCCAAATAATGGCACTTGGGAATATTGAGTATTTTAAGCTGAAGGATTTTGAGAAAACAACAGAAGGAGGGTTATTCTCACCCTCTCCTGAAGCAAATTATAAAACCTGGGATGGATTTTCTGACCTTCCCTGAAGGGAGGATGAGACCCTCATTAGAGAGGTGCCCTCCCTGTATGTAAAGGCAAGGAACATCCTTGCCTCTGAAGACACAGAGTCAGAGAGACGAAACTGAACAAATGGCCTTGCTAAGTATCCCCCAGTTCATTATCCTTAGATCACATCTCTTTTGTCCAATTACATTTCTTTATGACTGTCCACATGTCCTCAAACTTAGCATACACATAGAACACAAGTTTAACTGTTTCTTAGGGCCTTCATTTCCTTATGAGGGTCTCATGTCACATACATAAGTTGACTTTTTTTGTTGTTGTTAGTCTGTCTTTTGTTTCAGGGTGTAAGTCATGAACTTAGATGGGTGAGGAAAAGGTGTTTCTCCTCCCCAGCATTAGTCATGAGACCCTAAATATAGGCATTAACCCAACCACTCACCAAGTTAGATCTGGGTTTCCCTAGTGAGTTGAATAAAAATGTCAACAGTTTTCAAAAAGCAAAGTCTTCAAAAACCCAAATCTAAAATATAGAAGAGGAGAATCTATATTTTCCTTACAAAATAATGGTCTATGTTATATGTGCATATTCTCAGGATCAAGGCCAGCTGTGCACCCTGGGAGCTGGCACGGACATAGGAACTCATCATGCCTCCTGGATCTGTCACATTTCTCAACTGGAGCTGAATGCATTGCAATGGTGCCCATTGAGAATGTCCTTATTAACAACATACCATGCCAGTAGACTGTTTTCCGTTTAATTTTATCTGAAATTTATGATGATAAAACTGTCAGCCAATTTCCTGTTAGCCAATTGCCACCACAGTGTCTTTCTCTTTCTAAGCTCACTTTTTGCATACAGAGTCAATTGTCATTCCATGATGGGAAGAAAACGATTGCCTTCATTATCTCACTCTCTTTATTTATTCAGATTTCCCTCAGGCATTTTAATGTTGCCCAAAAGTGTCTTGCACTTAGTAATTCTGCTCTTTTAATATCATGGAAATTAGCTTTAGGATGCAGTGCATGAAAAGGCAGAAGGAAAAGTTTACTTTAGTTATACCAAAATTAAAGTGGTTCATGAAAAGGAAATGTTTTTTTGTGGTGGTGATGGTGGTTGTTTGCACAAACACTTTTCTCAAAGTCTGTTTTTATAAAGGTCTTAAATCTTATTGCTATTTGTCATGTCTGCTCGCCACATCATTCCTCCTCCTGCCTGGAATTTCTCTAACCCCCTTTCTTGTCCATTTCAATCTCAGCCATTTTGATTCCTCTCCAATGCATTTTCACCATCACAACAGTACTCTGAAACCACCTCTGTACTTTCATTCAGTATCACAGTGGATATCTGAGTATCATCCTTCACCCATTTATTTATTATTTTATTCAACTAACTAATTAGAATCCCTGTTGCAAGTCAGAGTCGAGGAAAATGCAGTCTCATTCATTCACTTACACTGTTTTAGGTGATCTTTTAAAATTGTATGGATAAGGGGGCGCCCAAGATGGCTGAATAGGAACAGCTCCAGCCTCCAGCTCCCAGCATGAGTGACACAGAAGATGGGTGATTTCTGGATTTTCAACTGAGGTACCGGGGTTCATCTCACTGGGGCATGATGGAGAGTCGGTGCTGGTCAGTGGGTGCAGCCTGATCAGTGAGAGCTGAAGCAGGGTGAGGCATCACCTCACCTGGGAAGCACAAGGAGGAAGGGAATTCCTTTTCCTAGCCAAGGAAAACTGAGACACACAACACTTGAAAAATTGGGTAACTCCCACCCGAATACTGTGCTGTACCAAGGGTCTTAGCAAATGGCACACCAGGAGATTATATCCCACAGCTGGCCCAGAAGGTCCCACGCCCACGGAGCCTCCTTCACTGCTAGCACAGCAGTCTGAGATCTAACTGCAAGGCGGTAGCAAGGCTGGGGGAGGGGTGCCCGCAATTGCTGAGGCTTAAGTAGGTAAACAAAGCTGCTGGGAAGCTCGAATTGGGTGGAGCCCACTGCAGTTCAAGGAGGCCTGCCTGCCTCTGTAGACTCCACCGCTGGGGACAGGGCATAGCTAAACAAAAAGCAGCAGAAATCTCTACAGATGTAAATGTCCCTGTCTGACATCTTTGAAGAGAGCAGAGGTTCTCACAGCACGGAGGTTGAGATCTGAGAATGGACAGACTGCCGGCTCAAGTGTGCCCCCGACCGCTGAGTAGCCTAACTGAGAGACATCCCCCACTAGGTGCAGAACCACACCTCAAACCTCACATGGCTGGGTACACCTCTGAGACAAAGCTTCCAGAGCAAGAATCAGTCAGCAACATTCGCTGTTCAACAATATTCTGTGTTCTGCAGCCTCCCCTGCTGATACCCAGGCAAACAGGGTCTGGAGTGGACATCAAGCAAACTCCAACAGACCTGCAGCTGAGAGTCCTGACTCTTAGAAGGAAAACTAACAAACAGAAAGGACACCCACACCAAAACTCCATCAGTATGTCACCATCATCAAAGACCAAAGGCAGATAAAACCACAAAGATGGGGAAAAAGCAGTGCGGAAAACCTGGAAATTCAAAAAATCAGAGTGCATCTCCCCCTCCAAAGGAACGCAGCTCATCACCAGCAATGGAACAAAGCTGGATGGAGAATGACTTCGATGAGTTGAGAGAAGAAGGTTTCAGTCAATCAAACTTCTCAGAGCTAAAGGAGGAATTATGTACCCAGTGCAAAGAAACTAAAAACCTTGAAAAAAGAATGGAAGAATGAATAACTAGAATAATCAATGCAGACAAGACCATAAATGAACTGATAGAGATGAAAACCATGACACGAGAACTATGTGTCAAATGCACAAGCTTCAGTAACTGACTCGATCAACTGGAAGAAAGAGTACCAGTGATTGAGTATCAAATGAATGAAATGAAGTGAGAAGAGAAGTGTAGAGAAAAAAGAGTAAAAAGAAATTAACAAAGCCTCCAAGAAATATGGGATTATGTGAAAAGACCAAATCTACGTCTGATTGGTGTGCCTGAAAGTGACGGGGAAAATGGAACCAAGTTGGAAAACACTCTGCAAGATATCATCCAGGAAAACTTCCCCAGCCTAGTAAAGTAGGCCAACATTCAAATTCAGGAAATACAGAGAACACCACAAAGATACTCCTGGAGAAGAACAACTCCAAGACACATAATTGTCAGATTTACCAAAGTTGAAATGAAGGAAAAAGTGTTAAGGGCAGCCAGAGAGAAAGGTTGGGTTACCCAAAAAAGGGAAGCCCATTAGGATAACAGCAGATCTCTCCACAGAAGCTCTACAAGCCAGAAGAGAGTGGGGGCCAATATTCAACATTCTTAAAGAAAAGAATTTTCAACCCAGAATTTCATATCCAGCCAAACTAAGTTTCATAATGAAGGATAAATAAAATCCTTTACAGACAAACAAATGCTTAGAGATTTTGTCACCACCAGGCCTGCCCTACAAGAGATCCTGAAGGAAGCACTAAACATGGAAAAGAACAACCGGTACCAACCATTGCAAAAATATGCCAAAATGCAAAGACCATTGATGCTAGGAAGAAGCTGCATCAACTAACGAGCAAAATAACCAGCTAATATCATAATGACAGGATCAAGCTCACACATAATAATATTAACCTTAAATGTAAATGGACTAAATGCTCCAATTAAAAGACACAGACTGGAAAATTGGAGAGAGTCAAGACCCATCAGTTTGCTGTATTCAGGAGACCCATCACACATACAGAGACACACATAGGCTCAAAATAAAGGGATGGAGGAAGATCTACCAAGCAAATGGAGAACAAAAAAAACAGGGGTTGCAATACTAGTCTCTGATAAAACAGACTTTTAACCATCAAAGATCAAACGAGACAAAGAAGGCCATTACATAATGGTAAAGGGATCAATTCATCAGGAAGAGCTAACTATCCTAAATATAAATGCACCCAATACAGGAGCACCCAGATTCATAAAGCAAGTCCTTAGATACTTACAAAGAGACTTAGACTCCCATACAATAATAATGGGAGACTTCAACACTCCACTGTCAACATTAGACAGATCAACAAGACAGAAAGTTAACAATGATATCCAGTAATTGAACTCAACTCTGCACCAAGCAGACCTAATAGACATCTACAGAACTCTCCACCCCAAATCAACAGAATATACATTTTTCTCAGCACCACATTGCACTTATTCCAAAATTGACCACATAGTTGGAAGTAAAGCACTCCTCAGCAAATGTAAAAGAACAGAAATTATAACAAACTGTCTCTCAGACCACAGTGCAATCAAATTAGAACTCAGGACTAAGAAACGCAATCAAAACTGCTCAACTACATGGAAACTGAACAACTTGCTCCTGAATGACTACTGGGTACACAACAAAATGAAGGCAGAAATAAAGATGATCTTTGAAACCAATGAGAACAAAGATACAACATACCAGAATCTCTGGGACACATTTAAAGCAGTGTGTAGAGAGAAATTTATAGCACTAAATGCCCACAAGAGAAAGCAGGAAAGATCTAAAATTGACACCCTAACATCACAATTAAAAGAACTATAGCAGCAAGAGCAAACACATTCAAAAGCTACCAGAAGGTAGGAAAAAACTAAGATCAGAGCAGAACTGAAGAAGATAGAGACACAAAAAACCCTACAAAAAATAAATGAATACAGAGTTGGTTTTTTGAAAAGATCAACAAAATTGATAGGCCGCTAGCAAGACTAATAAAGAAGAAAAGAGAGAAGAATCAAATAGACGCAATAAAAAATGATAAAGGAGATATCACCACCGACCCCACAGAAATACAAACTACCATCAGAGAATACTATAAACACCTCTATGCAAATAAACTAGAAAACCTAGAAGAAATGGATAATTTCCTGGACACTTACACACTCCCAAGACTAAACCAGGAAGAAGCTGAATCCCTGAATAGACCAATAGCAGCCTCTGAAATTGAGGCAATAATTAATAGCCTACCAACCAAAAAAAGTCCAGGACCAGACGGATTCACAGCTGAATTCTACCAGAGGTACAAGGAGGAGTTGGTACCATTCCTTTTGAAACTATTCCAATCAATAGAAAAAGAGAGATTCCTCCCTAACTCATTTTATGAGGCCAACATCATCCTGATACAAAAGCCTAGCAGAGACAGAACAAAAAAAGAAAGTTTAGACCAATATCCCTGAAAACAGTGATGCAAAAATCCTCTATAAAATACTGGCAAACTGAATCCAGCAGCACATCAAAAAGTTTATCCACCATGATCAAGTGGGCTTCATCCCTGGGATGCAAGGCTGGTTCAACATATGCAAATCAATAAACATAATCTGGCATATAAACAGAACCAAAGACAAAAACCACATGATTATCTCAATAGATGCAGAAAAGACCTTTGACAAAATTCAACAGCGCTTCATGCTAAAAACTCTCAATAAATTTGGTATTGATGGAACGTATCTCAAAACAATAAGAGCTATTTATGACAAACCCACAGCCAATATCATACTGAATGGGCAAAAACTGGAAGCATTCCCTTTGAAAACTGGCACAAGAGAGGGATGACCTCTCTCACCACTCCTATTCAACATAGTGTTGGAAGTTCTGCCCAGGGCAATCAGGCAAGAGAAAGAAATAAATGGTATTCAATTAGGAAAAGAAGAAGTCAAATTGTCCCTCTTTGCAGATGACATGATTGTATATTTAGAAAGCCCTATTGTCTCAGCCCAAAATCTCCTTAAGCTGATAAGCAACTTCAGCAAAGTCTCAGGATACAAAATTAATGTGCAAAAACCACAAGCATTCTTATACACCGGTAACAGACAAACAGAGAGCCAAATTATGAATGAACTCCCATTCATAATAACTTCAAAAAGAATAAAATACCTAGGAATCCAACTTACAAGGGATGTAAAGGACCTCTTCAAGGAGAACAACAAACCACTGCTCAGTGAAATAAAAGAGGACACAAACAAATAGAAGAACATACCATGCTCATGGATAGGAAGAATCAGTATCGTGAAAATGGCCAAACTGCCCAAGGTAATTTATAGATTAAATGCCATCCCCATCAAGCTACCAATGGCTTTCTTCACAGAATTGGAAAAAACTACTTTAAAGTTCATATGCAACCAAAGAAGGCCCTGCATTGCCAAGACAATTCTAAGTCAAAAGAACAAAGCTGGAGGCATCATACTACCTGACTTCAAACTATACTACAAGGCTACAGTAACCAAAACAGCAGGGTACTGGTACCAAAACAGAGATATAAACCAATGGAACAGAACAGAGCTCTCAGAAATAATACCACACATATACAGACATCTGATCTTCAACAAACCTGACAAAAACAAGAAATGGGGAAAGGATTCCCTATTTAATAAATGGTGCTGGGAAAATTGACTAGCCATAAGCAGAAAGTAGAAACTGGATCCTTTCCTTACTCCTTATATGAAAATTAATTCAAGATGGATTAGAGACTTAACTGTTAGACCTAATACCATAAAAACCCTAGAAGAAAACCTAGGTAATACCATTCAGGACATAGGCAAGGGCAAGGACTTCATGTCTAAAATACCAAAAGCAATGGTAACAAAAGCCAAAATTGACAAATGGGATCTAATTAAACTAAAGAGTTTCTGCACAGTAAAGGAAACTACCATCAGAGTGAACAGGCAACCTACCGAATGGGAGAAAATTTTTGCAATCTACTCATCTGACAAAGGGCTAATATCCAGAACCTACAAAGAACTCAAACAAATTTACAAGAAAAAAACAACCCCATCAAAAAGTGGGCAAAGGATATGAACAGATACTTCTCAAAAGAAGACATTCATACAGCCAACAGACACATGAAAAAATGCTCATCATCACTCGCCGTCAGAAAAATGCAAATCAAAACCACAATGAGATACCATCTCACTCCAGTTAGAATGGCAATCATTAAAAATTCAGGAAGCAACAGGTACTGGAGAGGATGTGGAGAAATAGGAACACTTTTACTCTGTTGGTGGGACTGTAAACTAGTTCAACCATTGTGGAAGACAGTGTGGCAATTCCTCAAGGATCTAGAACTAGAAATACCATTTGACCCAGCCATCCCATTACTGGGTATATACCCAAAGGATTATAAATCCTGCTGTTATAAAGACACATGTACACGTATGTTTATTGCAGCATTATTCACAATATCAAAGACTTAGAATCAACCCAAATGTCCATCAGTGACAGACTGGATTAAGAAAATGTGGCACATGTACACCATGTAATACTATGCAGCCATAAAGAAGGATGAGTTCGTGTTCTTTGTAGGGACATGGATGCAGCTAGAAACCATCATTCTCAGCAAACTATTGCAAGAACAGAAAACCAAACACCACATATTCTCACTCATAGGTGGGAACAGAACAATGAGATCACTTGGATACAGGAAGGGGAACATCACACACCGGGGCCTATTGTGGGGAGGGGGGAGGGGAGGATAGCATTAGGAGATATACCTAATGTAAATGACGAGTTAATGGATGCAGCACACCAACATGGCACATACATATATATATGTAACAAACCTGCACGTTGTGCACATGTACCCTAGAACTTTATAATTAAAAAAATTTATGGAGAATTTTTAAAAATTTACCAGTTTCATCTGGCTTTCAAATGTATTACTTATGGTAATTCATAATACATGTTAAAATCTCAATAGTTATTTCTTCCTTTTTAGTTTTTAATTTGTAGCTACTTCTACCTTTTCATTCTTTATTTTGCCTGTTAGCATATCTGCCCTCTTTCTTCTTGGTCTGTCTTGACAGAAGTTAGTATGTCTTAATAATCTTTTGGAAGAGTCAATTTCCCATTTGCTAATCTTCTTTATCATTTGTTTATGATCTAAATTGTATTATATCTTGTTTTACTTTGGTTATATTCTTGTTTCTTGCTTCTTTGGGTTTGACATATTTTTTCCTCTCTAACTTTCTGACTTGAGTGTGAAAATAATTTACCTTTCACCTTTCTTCTTTCTTGATAATTGTACTTACAGCTCTGCATCCTTTTTTAAGCACTCCTTTAGCTCTTTTCCACAATTTGATTTTTAACACGCTTATGTTCACTTATTCTGAAAATTTCTTAGCTTTCTTTAATAATTCCTTTTTAACCAAAGGGTTACTTAATAATCTTTATTATTTAATTTTTTAAAATATTGGATTTTATAATAACAATATTTTGTCTTATATTGATTCTTTAACATTTATTGAGACTTCTGTTATGTCCTAATACAGATTTTTTTTTGTGGCCAAATGTTTGTGTATGTTTAAAACAATACCACCTCTGTTGAGTGTAGATTGTTTTTAATATTCGCTAGTATTCAAAATCCTTGCTTCTTCTGCTAGTTTAATGTCTTAATTTCTAAAAACAGGTGTTAAAATTTCTGATAACTGTTCTCTGTTATTGTCATCATTTCTGCCAGTCAATGTTTTATATATTTGGAGGTTATATTACTAGAGGCATATATGTGTATGTCACTGTATTATTATATCTTATGCAAGTATATAATATTCTTCTTTGAACATAATGCTACTTCTGTCTTGAATTGCATTTACTCAGATATTATGAATACAATTCCAGCTTTCCTTTGGTTCTGTTTTGTTTGAGATATTTTATATCCCTTCACTTTTAATCCTTCTCTTCTTGTTTTAAGTATGTCTTTCAGACAAGTTTTTTGGTTTTGTTTTTAATTTTATCTTAGAGTCTTCTTTTTTTATTGGTATGTCTAATCCATTTATAACTATCCTATTTTTAGTAGACTTATGTTTCATCATATTATTTTTTTATTTTCCATTAACACTTCTCATTAAAATTTTTTCTGAGTAAGGGGCCGGGTGTGGTGGCTCAAGCCTGTAATCCCAGCACTTTGGGAGGCCGAGACGGGTGGATCACGAGGTCAGGAGATCGAGACCATCCTGGCTAACACGGTGAAACCCCGTCTCTACTAAAAAATACACACACAAAAAAACTAGCCGCGCAAGGTGGCGGGCGCATGTAGTCCCAGCTACTCAGGAGGCTGAGGCAGGAGAATGGTATAAACCCGAGAGGCGGATCTTGCAGTGAGCTGAGATCCGGCCACTGCACTCCAGCCTGGGTGACAGAGCGAGACTCCGTCTCAAAAAAAAAAAAAAAAAAAAAAAAAAAAAAAAAAAAATTCTGAGTAAAATAAAAAACAAATGTAGATTTAATTAAGGAATGACTTTATTCAAAAAGATTACGACAATAAGTAAAGAAAATTATAAAAGGGAAAACTCTCAGTCCATAAGGTTGGACAGAAAGGGATTTTCTTTTATGAGGAGGAATAAATATGCCCACAAAAACTTGGTATAGAAGAGGGGAATAAAAGGGTAAAGCAATGGAACCATTAAGAAGAATGCCTTTCCTTAAATTAAGGTCAGTAGATTCTTGGGAGAGTCCATAAAGGAGACCCTAAACATTCACCATTCCCTCACTACAATGCTGGCTCAGGCTGAGGAAGGCTCAGAGTTCAAGACCCTAAGGAAGGAGAGATGGCTGACAAAAGTTTAGTCAAATCAAGTTAGCAGGCATTTTTTTCCGATTGATTGGTAGGTACAAATGGTATAGCTTATTATTTTTGAGGCAAAGAATGGGAATGTAGTGAGTCTGTTTCTGGCCTAGTCATAGGTTTAAAAAAAGAGGGGAAATCCGCTGGTCTTATGAAAATCACATGGGGAAGGGTGTTTCTTTGCAATAAGCCCTTTCTCGGGACACAAAAAAAGTGGGAAGTGCAGTCTTAGATAGTTGGACATTGTCACCTTCTTTCCATTGAATATACCATTTTCATTTGAAAGTTATATCTTATTGTATTAGACCTTTTTAAAAGATCTATTCTGTTGTTAATTTGAAGTAAATGTATCAATATTTATACATTGCCCACTTACAAGGTAAGTATTTTATTATACCCTTGTGTTTCTCTGTTCTCAAAATGTGTCTTTGTAAACACTAGCATAAAAAATCTTATATGTTTTTCCTTATCTTTATCATTACAAAATCTAAGATGACATGGCTAAATTCTTTCATACCTTTTTACTTTTAATATTTGTCACATGTAATTCCTGATCTCAATGTGATTCATAATTATCTGTGTGTCTTCCTCTTCTATCTTAAAAATGTTATTTTTAGCAAAAAATATTTAAACATGAATTATGTACTTTCTCAAAAAGTCTATAAGCTATGTGATATAATATGTGCTCTGCACAACTTTCATTAATGACAAAGAATATGTCAAATGGATGTTCACATAATTATATTCATCAGTTGTAACTACAACCTGCCATAGACAGTTTTGTCACATGTATTAAGAAAATATTATGTATTTCCTCTATCTGGCTGTTGATGTAAAAATATTCATATGATTACACACTCACCCGCACATAAACAAATGGAAAGACATCTCATACTAATGAATTGGTAGAATTAATATTGTTAAAATGACAATACTAACCAAAGCAATCTACAGGTTCAGTGCAGTCCATATAAAAATATGAATGGCATCCTTCACAGAAATAGAAAAAAAAATCCTAAAATCTGTATAAAACCACAAAATACCTCAAATAGCCAAAGCAATCCTGAACAAAAAGAACAAAGCTGGAGGCATCACACTACCAGACTTCAAAATATACTTCAAAGCTGAAGTAATCAAAACAGCAGGTTACTAGTATAAAAACAAACACAAAGAAACACATAGACCAATAGGACAGAATAGAAAATCCAGAAATTAATCCACCTATCTACAGCCAACTGGTTTTTTACCAAGATGCCAAGAATACTCACTGGGGAAAGGGTAGTCTCTTCATAAAGTATGGTGGGAAAACTGGATATCCATATACACAAAAATGAAACTAGACCCTCACCTCTTACCCTATGCAAAAATCAACACCAAATGGATCAGAGACCTAAATGTAAGATCTGAAACAATGAAATTACTAGAAGAAAACATAAGGAAAACACTTCAGGACATGGGTCTGGGAAAATATTTTATGAATAAGACTAAATGCATTGGCAACAGAAGCAATAATGAACAATTGGGATTACATCAAACTAAAAAGTTTCCTTTGCACAGCAAAGGAAAATGCCAATAGAATGAAAAGACAACCCATGGAATGGGATAAAATATTTGCATACTGCTCATCCAACAGGGGATTAATATCCAGAATATACAAGGAAATCAAACATTGCAACAGCACAAAAAAAAATCCAATTAAAAATGGGAAAAATGATCTGAACAGACATTTCTCAAAAGAAGACATACAAATGGCCAACAAATAAATAAGAAAATGCTCAACATCACTAATCATCAGGAAAATGTAAATCAAAACCATAATCAGGTATCATCTCACTCCAGTCAGGATGGCTATTATCAAAAAGACAAAAAATAATAATTGCTGGGGAGGATGCAGAGAAAAGGGAACTCTTATACACTGTTGGTGAGAATGTAATCTATCTAGTACAACCACTATGGAAAACAGTATGGCGATTCGATTCCTCAACAAACTATAAATAGAACTATCATATGATCCAGCAAACTTACTACTGGGAATTTATACAAAGAAAAGGAAATCAATATATCAAAGAGACCTCTATACCCCCATGTTTATTGCAGCACTATTCCCAACAGTCAAGATATGGATTCAAAATAGGTATCCCACAACAGATGAACAGACAAAGAAAATGTGGTGGAAATACACCATGAAATACTATAATTCATACATCAAAAGAATGAAATCCTGTCATTCACAGCGACATGGTTGAAACTGGAAGACATTATTCTAATTAATGTCTAAGTGAAAAAAGCCAGAACAGAATGTTAAATACTGCATGTCCTCATTCATATATTGAAGCTAAAAAAAAGCTGACCTTATGGAAGTAAAAAGTAGGACAGAGAATACTACAGGCTGGAAAGAGTAGGTAGAAGGAAGGGAAAGGAGGAATAAGTTCTATACCACTGTAGGATGAATATAGCTAATAATCATATATACTCTCAAATAACTAGAAGGAGAATATTGAATGTTCTCAACATGAAGAAATGATAAATGTTTGAGGTGACAGACATGCTAATTACCCTCATCTAATTTCTATAAATTTAATGTATCAAAACATCACTGTATACCCCATAAATATGTACAATTACTATTAGTCAACTTTTAAAATAAGTGAAAAATTTAAAAATATATTTAATTGGATATCTGGAAAGATCAAATCAATTAATGGACATAAATTATTATTATTACTATCTAAGTAAGTATTCAATTAGTATTTGTTTAATCAATTCATACCATAGTAAGCAATAATTCAAGATATTTACTTCATCGGCCGCTACCCATGTACTGTTATTCCAAACAATTTAACATATAAGTCAACCATTTATTACATTATTGGGTTGCATTATTGAGCTTTCCAAACACATGACCTAGATCAGCATTATATATTTTTTTTATTTCCTCATAGTTTTTAGGAGAATATTAGTAAGAAAGTAATTTACCTGCTTTTTAATTGGGTTGTTTCTTTCTTGTCAAATTATTTAAGTTCCCTATAGATTCTGAATATTAGACCTTTGTCAGATGGACAGTTGTGAATATTCTCTCCTATTCTGTAGGTTGTCTGTTTCCTCTGTTGATAGTTCCTTTTGCTGTGCAGAAGCTCTTTAGTTTAATTAGGTCCCACCTGTCATTTCTTATTTTTATAATTGCTTGTTATAATTGCTTTTGAGAACTTAAAATGCCTAGTCCAATGTCCAGAATGGAATTTCCTGAGTTTTCTTCTAGGATTTTTATAGTTTGAGGTCTTACATTTAAGTCTTTAACCTATCTTGGTTAATTTTTGTATATGGTAAAAGGTAGGGGTCCACTTTCATTCCTCTACATATGGCTCACCAGTTATCCCAGCACCATTTATTGAATAGGGAGTTCTTTCCCTGTTGCTTATTTTGTCAACTTTGTTGAGATCAGATGATTGTAGGTATGCGGCTATATTTCTGAGTTCTCTGTTCTTTTCCATTGGTCTATGTGTCTATTTTTGTACAAGTACTATGCTGTTTTAGTTACCATAGCCTTCTAGTACAGTTTGAAGTTGGGTAATGTGATGCCTCTGGCTTTGTTCTTTTTGCTTAGGATTGCTTTGGCTATTTGGGCATGTTTTTGCTTTTGTATGAATTTTAGAATACTTTTTTCTAGTTCTGTGAAAACTGACATTTGTAGTTCTATAGGACAGCACTGAATCTGTAGATTGCTTTGGGTAATATAGCTATTTTAATGATATTGATTCTTTCAGTTCATGAGCATAGGATTTTCCATTTGTTTGTATTATATATTTTTGTCAGCAGTGTTTTCCAGTTCTGGTAGAGATCTTTCACCTTTTTAGTTAGATAAATTTAAATGTATTTTCTTGTGGGTACTATAAATGAAATTGTATTCCAGATTTTGCCCTCAACTTGAATGTTATTGGTATATAGGAATGCTACTGATTTTTGTACATTGATTTTGTATCCTGAAACTTCACCGAAGTTGTTTATCAGACTAGGAACTTTTTGGTGGTGCCCTTAGGGTTTCCTAGGTATAGAATCATCTTGTCAGCAAAGAGAGATAGTTTGACTTCTTCTTTCCTATATGAAAGCCTTTTATTTCTTTCTCTTGCATGATTGCTCTGGCTAGGACTTCCAGCACTATGTTGAATAGGAGTGGTGAGAGTGGACATCCTTTTCTCATTCCTGTTCTTCAAGGAAATGTTTCCAGTTTTTGCCTGTTCAGTATGATGTTGTCTGTGGATTTGTCATAGATGACATTTCTCAAAAGAAGACATACAAATGGCCAAAAAACAAACAAAAAAGGCTAAAAATCACTAATCATCATGGAAATGCAAATCAAAACCACAATAAGATACCATCTCACACCAGTCAGAAAGGCTATTATTAAAAAGTCAAAACATAACAAGATGTTTATGAGGCTGCAGAGAAAGGGGAATATTTATACACTGTTAATGGGGATGCAAATTAGTTCAGCCACTGTGGAAAACAGTGGACCTTTCTCAAAGAACTTAAAACAAAACTCCCATTTGACCCAGAAATCCCATTATTTGGTATACACACAAAATGAAATAACTCATTCTACCAAAAAGACACATGCCCTTGTATGTTCATCACAGCTCTATTCACAATAGCAAAGACATGGAATCAATCTTGATGCCCGTCAACACTGGACTGACTAGAGAAAATATGGTACATATATACCAAGGAATACTATGAAGCCATACAAAAGAATGGAATTATGTTCTTGGCAGTAACTTGGAACCACCTGGCTATTATCCTAAGCAAATCAATGCAAGGGCAGAAAAACAAATACCACATGTTCTCACTTATAAGTGGGAGTTAAACATTGGGTCCACATGGGCATAAAGACAGAACCAATGGACACTAGGGACTACTAGAGGGGAAGGGGAAAGGCAGGGGCAATGGCTAAAAAACTGCCTATTGAGTACTATGTTCATTACTGTGGTGACAGCATCATTTGTACCTCAAACCTCAGCATCACACAATATACCCATGTAATATACCCACGCATGTACCACCTAAATCTAAAATAAATATGACATTTTTTAAAAAGAAAGAAATTAATGTCTAGTTAAGTGTCTACATAATTCTACCCTTCCCCACTGCTCACTACATCTTGTTTCTCAGCTTCCATTCTCTATGATCTTAGTTCTGGACATCCTATTAGACAAACCGTGTTTATCCTAATACACCTATGAAAGTTATAAAACAAAGTTTCAAACTGTACCATTTTAAGTGTCTGCCTTGGAGAGAAGGGAGACTCATTCTGACCCAGTTTTACTTGGGGACCATATATCTTGGTGAACAGCCATTTTTAAAAGAACACAGTAATTCCTGAAATACCAGTTAACCCACTTCACACTGTTACTGTACACACAACCGTATATCCAGTCTGCAAACAACTGCTAGTCCAGTAAACAGAGTGACTGACAGGACAACCTTGATTACTGACTTCTCCAGGCTTACAGTTTGGCATTGAAGATATGCATACAGCAAGCAATTACAACAAATTAGAAAATGGGTTAGAAGTCAGGAGAAAGGGTATCCCAGGTCAATGGGAATGCAGAGCAAGGGATCCACTTCGCTGGATTAAGAAAATGTGGCACATATACACCATGGAATACTATGCAGCCATAAAAAAGATGAGTTCATGTCCTTTGTAGGGACATGGATGAAGCTGGAAACCATCATTCTCAGCAAACTGTCTCAAGGACAAAAAAACAAATACCGCATGTTCTCACTCATAGGTGGGAACTGAACAACGAGAACACTTGGACACAGGAAAGGGAACATTACACACCGGGGCCTGTTGTGGGGTGGGAGGAGGAGGGAATGATAGCATTAGGAGATACACCTAATGTAAATGATGAGTTAATGGGTGCAGCACACCAACATGGCACATGTGTACATATGTAACATACCTGCACATTGTGCACATGTACCCTAGAACTTAAAGTATTAAAAAAAAAATAGCATTTGGGACTTAAACACTGATAGCCATTTCCCAAGAATCTCCCCCAGAAAACCTGTTTATTGCAGTTCAGCTGTTTCAAATCCTGAAAATAAAAACATAAAAATAAGATCATTTTCAAAAATTCTTTAATTGCTTGAAACACCATCTCAACCATCTAATCCTCCCTGGAGCTCCTGGTGATTACAGCACATTTTCTCCCTCAATTGTCAGTGGAGAAAAATCCTTTTGTGGGCCATCACTGTCCTATTGTTAGGCTAGAATTCATATATTTTTCTAACAAACCAGCCAAATCAAAAGCCTTCCTACAGCTCTGATACTGAAGAATTATCTGGCTAACCCAAGTTGTTGTCAGTGGAGTGCAAAGTTCACAGCAAAGGAGCAGGCTGCCTGGGAGCTAGTGAGTACCATTGCAATAGGAACTAGCTAGCAGAGACTGATAGTCATTGCTTGGCGACATCAAGGAATGGTGGATTTATCCACAGAGTGGAAAGTTAAAAGAATGAGTGATCTCTAATATTCACAATCTTAGAAAGGATATGAAATTACTATAAAATATATGTGTTTGGGGATATGTACACACACATATACACACAGTAATAGGAATCTGATATAGTCTGGGTATTTGTCTCCACCAAAATCTCATGTTGAAATGAATTTCCCAATGCTGGAGGTGGGGCCTAGTAGGAGGTGATTGGATCATAAGAGTGGATTTCTTGTGAATGGTTTGGCATCATCTTTTTGGTGCCGTCCTCATGATTGTGAGTGAGTTTTTGTGAGATCTGGTCATTTAAAAGTGTGTAGCACCCCCTCCTTCCTCTCTTGTTCCTACCTTTGACATGTGACATGCCTGCTCTCATTTGCCTTCTGCTGTGATTGATGCTTCCTGAGGCCTCCCCAGAAAGCTGCTATGCCTCCTGTATAGCCTGCAGCACCATGATCCAATTAAAACTCTTTTTCTTTATAAGTTACCCAGTCTCACTGCTATTTCTTTATAGCAATGCAAGAACAGTCTAAAACAGAATCACAGAAGCACAGACAAACATTATGAGAGACCAGGGACACAAAAGATTAATTTTATTTTCATTTTAGAGGAAATTAGGAAAGCTTCAGGCAAAAGGTAGTATTTGAGTTGTACTTACTAGTATGAAAACACCTTTAGTATTTGGAGTTGTAAAAACAGAGCATTTTAGGTGAAGAGAACATCAGAGGCCATCAACAAAATCACAGATAGGAAAGTACAGAACATGTTAAGCTCCTCCTGGTTCACTGTCGCGGGAATAGAGACAAAGGAGGGCTCTTAAAGTGAACATACGCAGAGAACTTCAATTGTCAAGTCACCCAGTTAAGGGACAAGGCTCCATGATTATATTTCGGTATTCCTTCAAAATAATCTGATTTACATTTTATCATGATCCTTTCTAGAGAAAATCCCTTTGGTTTGAAACTAAAATGCATAATTCTATGTTGAAGTGACTTCATCTGAATGGATTTTAGAACTTAGACCCTGCCCAGAAATTCATTCTGGACACATAGACAGGTGTCTCCCTGATAAGTATGTCCCTGTGTGTTTTCATTTATCTTTGGAGAAGACTTGATATATAATATCATCCACAGTCCCTTTTGTAGCCTGGAGAGACCAGAGCCAAAGTGGGTCATGACCAGAAGGGACCTGCAAATAAAATTATTGGCATGATTCCGGATGTAGTGCTGAGCTCTGGGGGACATCACAGATTTCTTCCCTTATTTTCCTGGAAGCAGTTACCAACTATCAGCTGTAAACTATTGCTGGTAATTTACCAACAATTTCAGTAGGCCTGCCTAAGAAATGTTTTAAAGATGGAAACAGAGGCCAAATATGGTGGCTCATGCCTGTAATCACACTGCTTTGGGAGACCGAGGCAGGAGGATCACTTGAGACTGGAGTATGAACTACCCTGAGCAACATAGTGAGATCCATCTCCATAAAAAAATTAGTCAAGTGTGGTGTCATGCATCTGTAGTCCCAGCTGCTCGGGAGTCCAAGGCAGAATAGCTTAAGCCCAGGAATTCAAGGTTGTAGTGCTATGATTATGCCACTCCCCACCAGCCTGGGTGACAGAGTGAGACTCTATCTCAAAAAAGAAAAGAAAAAGAAAAAGAAAAAAGAAGAGAAGAGAGGAGAAGAGAAGAGAAGAGGAGAGAAAAGAAAAGAAAGAACGTATTTCCTGGAGTATCTAAAATCAGCAGATCAGCACTGTTGGTTTATCAAATACCAAATTTAAGCCAATATGGCTAAAAAAGACCCTTGAGCATTTAAGGAGCCAAGTTATCCATGTAGAAACATACATTATCTCATTCAATAATCATTACATACCATGTCCTAGAGCAACCATGAAAAAAATGTTTAATTCCTTGACAATATATTAGTGAATAAAAATTCAACGGTGGAACCCAGAGCAAAACCGTTGTGCAGTATGAGATACTACACAATCATGCATACAACTGCACTGAGTAATCCAAAAGTTGAGACTCCTCCTCTAAGGGGCAAATGCAGCTTTACTTTGCAATGCTTTAGAATGGATGATAATAAGGTAGGAGGCGGGACTTGACTCTGGAGGCAGGGTTTGGACATGGGACCAAATCAAAGACTAACTACAATGGGGATGGGGCTGAAGCAGCTTTCCTTAAGATACACCCACCAGTGTGCCATGTCAGTTTACCATTGTCATGGCAACACCCGGGAGTTACCACCCCTTTCCATGGTAATGACCTGATGACCCAGAAGTTACCCAGTAGTGACTTCTGCATTTCTGCATAAACACCCCTTAATCTACATGTAAAACACCCCTGGACATTTCTGCATAAACCACCCCTTAATCTACATGCAATTAAATGTAGGTATAAATCTGACTGCGAACTGCCCTGAGCTGCTACTCTCAGCTCACTGCCTAAGGGGCAGGCCTGCTCTGCAGGAGCAGTCACAGAGCTATAACAATGCTGCTTCAATAAAGCTGTTTTCTTCTACCCTACCACCAGCTCACCCTTGAATTCTTTCCTGGGTGAAGCCAAGAACCCTCACAGGCTAAGCCACACTTGGGGCTCACCACTCCTACATCAATAACAGTAATTCGTTTAATTTGTCCAAACATACATATTAAATCATTGTTTCACACACTGGAAATACAGCTGTAAACATAAATAGCAGAAATGTTTCTGTCCTCATGGAACTTATATTCCAGTGAGGAAATACTAGTTATAAATAAAACAAGCCAATAAAGAGTAGGTCAGATGGTGACCAGAGTTATGGAGAAACAGAAAGCAAAGAAGGATAAAAAAAATATATATAGAGGCAAAGCATAGTGGGGAGGGGATTTTGTTATTTTCATTTAATGTAGGGTTGTCAAGCCAGGCCTCACTGATTACATGATTCATGAGCAGAAAGCTGAAGGAACTGAGTAACAAAGCCAATTTATCTGTAGGGAGAGAATTCCTGGCAGAGGAAATGGCATGATCAAATATCCTGAGGTGAGAATATGCTTGGTATGTTCAAAAAACAGCAAGGAGACTGTTTTGGCCAGAAAAGAATTAAAGAGAAGGAAAGCTGAAAGAGGGCTAGGCGCGGTGGCTCATGCCTGTAATCCCAGCACTTTGGGAGGCCAAGGTAGGCAGATCACCTGAGGTCCGGAGTTCAAGACCAGCCTGACCAACACGGAGAACCCGCATCTCTACTAGAAACACAAAATTACCCAGGCATGGTGACACATGCCTGTAATCCCAGCTACTCAGGAGGCTGAGGCAGGAGAATCACTTGAAACTGGGAGGCGGAGGTTGTGGTGAGCCTAGATTGCGCCATTGCACTCCAACCTGGGCAACAAGAGCAAAAGTGCGTCAAAAAAAAAAAAAAAAAAAGGAAAGGAAAGGAAGGAAGGAAGGAAGGAAGGAAGGAAGGAAGGAAGGAAGGAAGGAAGGAAGGAAGGAAGGAAATCAGTGAGGCAGCAGATGACACAGTTCACATAGGCCCCTATAGGCCACTGTATAAATTTGCCATTTAATCTGAGTAAGGTGAGAGGACACCACAGACATTAGTGTAGAACAGGGACAGGGTCTCACCTATATTTTTAAAGGATCATCATTCCCTACTGTTTCGAGAACAGACTATAGGTAGGGTTGGGTATGGGAAAGAACAGAAGCAGGGAGACTGGTAAGCCCTTGCACCAGCTAGTGAAAGATGATGGCTTGAGGCAGAGAGCTAGGAGGAAACAGAAAGAATTAGCTAGATTCTGTACATGTTTTGATGGCAAGGATCTGCTGCAGCTTGCGTATGAGATGTGATTTTGAAAAAAGGAGTCAAGGATGGCTCTGTCTTAGGGATGGAGTTGCCATTAGCTAGCATAAAGAAGATGGACAGAGTAGCATCTTTGCAGAAGGGGAAATTACAAACCTTGGTTTGAAACATGTCAAGTGTGAGGTGTCTATTAAATATCAAAATGTAGCCATTAGGTTAGCAGGAGTAAGGAGATATTTAAACTTGAAGGAAGAGTTCACAGCCAGAGATGTAGCATTGCCCATCAGCAAAAGGATGGTATTTAAAACTCTGAGATCAGATGAGTCTTTAAAGAAATCGGTGTAGGCAGAGAAGACAGCAAGCAAGGAAGCAAGGAAGAATCCGTCAAGTTCAGAAAGAAGCCCCAAAGTATATATTATCACATCACTAACTGTGCAATCACAGTCTTTTTGTTTTAAGACCATTTTTCATTATTTTCAGTGTGTCCTGTCACTCTATAGATTATCCGCTTGTGTAGATGCAACTGATGCCAATGACTCCTGTCTGATTCATTGATTCAATACAGATTCTCAAGAATCTAAAATGTGCAATGTTTTTTACTTCTCCATCAAAACACAAAGTGCATTTTCTCTAGGACTTTTGGACAGAGATGAGACAACAGACAAGCGCTCATTCTTGTCATAGCTGAGTCCCTTAATGGCTCAATCTTTGCTCTAGGTGTAATGGTTAGTTCATAGGTGAAAAATGACGACACTTCAGAAATTGAAGCACAAAGGCCCAAATAAAAAAGCAAAGCGTAGATGAGTTAATAAAGACAGATCTGGAAAGCTAAGACGCCTCCTCCCCATTCCTTCAGTAATGTGCTATGGCAGGCTGATTTTCTTTAGACTCTGGAAACATTAATTCAATAAATTACTCCTATTCATTAATTTAATTATGAATTCATGACTGTAATTTTAAAGCCATCTTTGTTTCCACCCTCTGCTCTAGTGACATCTGAGTGCTATTGATCGTAAATGTCAAATTAATTTTCTAGGCATATTTTCCTTGTGTTGGGATCAATACATAACTTGAAGAGCTCCTTTGATAGGGCATTGAAAGTTATTCCTCACTCCTATGACATTTTGGCTGATTTCCCCACCCTCCCTTCCAAATATTTCAGTTAGATATTGGCAGCTTTCACTTCCTAGGTGTTTACAAGGAAATATAGTCTTGCTTTGTAAACCTGAACTTCCAGACTAAGAAAAAGAGATGTGAGATCTTCACTCATATGCATATGAATTTAACTTTGAACAAACCCAATATAAGAAAATCCAAATTTACAAAAGCTCATTACATTACTGAAATTGTTAATTATTTATTGATTTTTTTACAAACACATTCTTAGTTTTAAAAAATAATTTCATATAAGACCCCTTCATTCATTTAAAAATGCTTTACTTACAGCTTTTCAAGAATTCAGATTTTGCATAGAGAAAAGTCTTTTCAATGAGTTCTAGAGTTTAAGAGATTGAAAAAAATCGATTTGCTTAAAACATTACTTTCATATTCTAGTCATTTATTCATTTACTGAATCAATCATTGATTGATTCAGTAAACATGATTGAGAATCTACTATATACTAGACTTGTAGTCAGTCAGGCATGGGAGTTGGGTCTACAGACCAAAGCCTTCCCACCACCAGTGTGGTGAAAATAGAAAGAGATTCTGGAAAACAATATTGCCTAGGATAGATCTTCACATTGTTGGAGGTTGTCTAATGTAAGCCCCTCATCAACTTCCTCAATAACATCCCCAGGAAAGCCTGCATTTCTTACTCTGATCTTTGAGTTAAATTCTTTGGAGAAAACCCAAGAGTCACCAAGTTCTTTGTTCAAGGTTGGCATGGGCTAGAAACAGAGGCAGCATGCGCATATGCAGAGGTTGGAATAATGGAGATGACTCACACTAGGTTGCCCTCTATAAACACTTCTCATGTTAGGATGTAAGTGACTGCAGGCGTGGAGCTATATTTCCAACTACATTCGGTTCCTTTATGGTGAGGGGTGCTATTTTATTTGTCACTCTGGGTGCCTAGCAGGGTGCCTGGTCCTCATTCTTAATTAATTAATGTTGACTGACAGGATGATTGGTTGCTAAATATTTCTCTGTTTCCCACCTGAGAAGTAGTAGGGCATACTCCCATACTCCCAGAGTGACAGTCAGTGCTGACCTGAGACAGAACAGTGAAGCAGGATGCAAAGCAACATAAACAGTACATGGAGGCACTGAGGCCAAGACAAGGCAGACCCCACGGTGAGGCTGGGTGACACCATAGATGCTCCCTCACATTGTGACTTAGGCCAACAGACACAGGCTAAACCCAGAGGCTGATGCAGTTAACATGATGGCAGCAACTGAGGATAACAATAGCTGGTATTTCTCTCTCTCTCTCTCTCTCTCTCTCTCTTTTTTTTTTTTGAGACAGAGTCTTGCTCTGTTGCCCGGGCTAGAGTGCAATAGTGCCATCTCACCTCACTGCAACCTCTACCTCCTGGGTTCAAGCAATTCTCCTGCCTCAGCCTCCGGAGTAGCTGGGATTACAGGCACACACCACCACGCCCAGCTAATTTTTGTATTTTTAGTAAAGACAGGGTTTCGCCGTATTGGCCAGCCTGGTCTCCAACTCCTGACTTCAAGTAATCCACCCGCCTCAGCTTCCCAAACTGCTAGGATTACAGGCGTGAGCCACCGTGCCTGGAAACAGTTGGTATTTCTCAAAAGGGAAAAACAAGGAAGACAATGCCTTTATTGCCACGTGGCTCCTCATCTTTTCCCGTTCACCATCATCTTCTCCGTCATCTCGTGCTGTAGTATTTCGAATTTGCAACTCCTAATGAGTCAGTGAACGTGGGGGAGATATTTCAGCCTATGCTTGTCAAAAATCAATGTGAAGGAAATATAACTAGGTTCTAAAACCAGCCTGTTTTATGTTCTCATTAAAAACAAAGAGAAAAAATAATAATATTTTGAATGCCTTTCATGAAAATGGAACATTTCCATTTTCAAAGACTTTGCATCATGGTAAGTTGAATTCTCACAGCGATCTGTTGAGCTGTAAAGAGGCAGAATAATGTCATGAAAGGAATATGGAATTAGATTCAAAAGAGATGGAAGGTATGTCCTAGCTAACCGTACACCAGCTGCAGGATCTTCAGTGCCTTTAAACCTCATTTTTATCATCTCTAAAATGGGGATTAAAGTGGTCTTTTCTTTGTAGGTAAAAATTAAGTAAGAAACTTCTGAAATCTATAAAAATGATGACTATATAATCATTAAAAATATTTATGGAGCACCTACTGTGTGTTAAGCACTATTCTTGGCCCCGAGACAGAGGAGTGAATAATAAAACCTTTGTGTGTACACGTGTGTGTGTTTGTAGATAAATAAGCAACACATAGGGTATAGAGTATGTCAGATATATAAATCTTATGGAGGAAAAAAAAGCAAGGAATTCAGAGGGAGAGTGCTGAAAAGGCGGAGGGACTGCAATTTTAAATAGGATGAATAGTCCCTTGAAGAAAGGATGTTTGGGAGACAAGCCTGCCAGAAAAACAGAACAGCAAGAGTGAAATCCCTGTGAGACTGTGAGGATATCTGAAACATAGCAAGGAGGCCAGCCCATGTGTGGAAAATAGGAAGTGACAGAGGGCACAGCAGGAGCCACACAGTGGGACCCTGACCCTGCTTGGCTTTATAGGCAAGGTTAAGACCTTCCGTTTTCACTCTGAGGTAGGCAGGCACTGGAGAAGAGGAGATGCACGATGGACATGTCAATCAAATAATTTTTCTCCATTTTGCTGCTTCAAGAATTGAGTCTCAGGGAAGTTGAGGAATTTTCAAAGATTGCGTGTTGAGTCTGGGATTGAAACCAAAACTCCAAACCTAGTTTACTGGAGGAAATGAACAAGATAAAATCACTGGGGTGTGTGTTTGTGTGTGTGTGTGTGTGTGTGTGTGTGTGTGAATTCATTCCAGGCAGGAAGTTGGTATAACAACGTTCTTGCCACCAAGACCCTTCAGAATGGCTGTGCCAGCATAATATGGGAGCCCATCTGTAAGAATTTGACATGACCGTTAAGATAGCAGCCAAAAGGGTTGGTTCTGCCCTCATGGAGTCTAATCACACTGCCGCATACCTCCCAAATGGACAATGTAGCCACTAACAGCATCTTACTCTCCTGCTCAATTCTGTATTATGGAAAGGGCAAGCTATTTCTTGGTACTTAAGGCCCAGTATTTCAAATACGAGGTAACTATAGTTTCTAACACCCTGCAAGGAAGGCATTTCTAAAGCGGCTATCAAATATACATATTCATTTAGTTACTGAGAATGTAAAAGCAATACCTGACTTCTACCTGTGGGGAATATCATTTTTCCAGCAGCAATTTGTTCATAAAAGAGCAATATTTGTGCCAAGAACTCAAGTGAAACAAATGTCCTTCTTGATGGGAAGTGTCCACACTAATTTGGAGCTGTAAAATAAGAATTTTAAATTCACCTTTCTGTGATTTGGCATTTGCAACTTCGACATAATTTAATCATGTTGAGCCACATGAAAGGACTCCGTGGATAGCGCTCCATGGTGAAATACCAGGCTGATGTTCTGAAATTTGCACTGTACCTTTCAAAGGTGCTTATTTCTGGAGTGTGCTGTGAGGCATCCTATCATCGTTCTTTCTTTGAAATGTCACTCTTGTTCTGTCAAAGACTCTTGTCTGCGTGTCTGATGAGCTTTGCAAGTGCCTGACAGGAAATTGTCAGAAAAAGCTATAAAGGGAGAGGCCTTTTGTCTCTAAGTGGAGAAGATGGTGATTTTTGGACAGCACAGATTGGCTGAACAAATGCTAGGCAAGTTCACCAGTTCTTTTGAAAGGCAAAAAGATAATGCCAGAGGGGTGAGCAATTTCTGAGTCCCACCACTCCCCTGCAATTCTCTGAACACCGCCTCCAACAAGTGACTCCAGATAAGCTCTCTAGAGCTTCCTGTGACTCAGACAGCCTGATGTTTCCTCCAGAGTGCAAGTCTTTTCACTACTATACACTTTTGCTTTATTTGGGTACTTATTATTTTTCTCTGGGGAAGATTCTCTTTTTGAAATGACAGGAACTTAAAAGGTGTTTTCGTCTGTCCATCATTCAGGGACATGTATACAGTTGCCATCCAGGAGATGATGCCATTTCTGGGTCTTATCAAATAATTGTGACTGGCATCTTTACAGAACACAGAGTGACACACAGTGAGATTTCCCAAGTTTCCACATGTTCGTGGACCTACCAGTTTATAAGAAACATACTTTCAAGCTTTAGAAACACAGTTAGTGAAGACTCTACAGAACATATGACCAAATGTCAAAGGGCAGAGAATTGCCTGACATATCCATATCAACCTGAATATACGAACATGGTTAGTTTGGAGAGGCCACTGTAGCTACAATCCATGTGGGAGGAGGCTGTCCAAACAAAGAGTCATGGGAGAGCTGTTTCCTCACCCCTACCTTGTTGGACAATGAAGAAGGTTAGGGGTTAACCCCAGAAGACATTTCAATTACTGTTTTCTAAAGTTACACATGTATATCCTATGTTTTAAGTTCTGACCTTATAAATCATTTTTATTATCTTTTTAAAATGACAAACTAAAAAATCTCGTTCAGGTATGGTTAAGAAGAAACTGGAAATACTTGGGTCAAAACTGACATAGCAATCAAAATTCCAGCACCCAGAAGAGACAGTTCGGGAAAGTATCACCTCATAGACCCCTAATAGAGCACAGACAGCCTGTCGGAGTGCTGCTGAGCCACTACAGATCAGTCTCACCCAGTCCCATGACCAAGTTAATTCAGCCTTTGTGTACACGCAGGACATTCCTCACTGACTGGGTGCCAACTCTCTGTTTCCTTAGGTAATTCTGCCACATCTTCCTGGCCTCTAACGGCTGAGGTGGGCAGGAATATAGCCTTCAGATCTCTTTTCTATCTACACCACTAAACAGGAGATTTGAGTCACCTTGTCAGTGAGATCAGATCACAGGGTGGTTTTCTGACCAACCCATTTAAATCAATCCTCTCCAAAGTCCGTGTCCCCTTACTTTGTGTATTATACTTCATAGCACTTTTTACAGTCTGACATATTACTGATTAACCTGTTTGTTCATTGTTTATTCCTCACTGCCCATTAGAATGTAGGTTTCACCAGGGCAGAGATACTTTTTGTTCATGGCTCTGTCTCCCACTCTGGAAATACTTAATGGATAGTCAGTAAACATCTGTTGAATTAATGAACAAATGATTAGATGGATAAATGAATAGATGCTTGAAAATTGCAAAATTATTATTAGAGATGAGATCTTACTATACTGCCCAGGTTGGATTCAAACTCCTGAGTTCAGGTGATCCTCCTGCTTCAGCTTCCCCAGTAGCTGAGACTAGAGATGCGCACCATCAGGCCTAGTTTAACGAAATTATTACCTTGGGAAATGTACTCTAATTCAAAATCTTTACAGTCTCAACCGTCATCCTCCTGTTGAAATACTTGTTAAAGAAGTAGCGTGTTATCAGTATATCTTCTGTCTCATCTGGACGTGGAAGGTCAATCACAGTAAGAAATTTCTCTTGGCTTAATATATTGATTTATTTTCTCTTAAGTAGAAAAATTCTTACCCAAATTCACATCTCTTTTAGGAATTCATATATCCATATTCTATATCAATTCCCAAGTTATGACTTTCAAATGAGCAGAATCTGGAGGTCAAGAATTTTACTAGGGTGGAAGCTAGGGCAAGAAAAACAAGCTTCGTTTCCTGGAATTACTGACATTTCTTCTGGCAGAGGGTCATTTGGCTAACCCCAAGGACAGAGTGCAAAGGTGAGCTGAAATTCCTCTTGCTAGGGCTAGCATTTCTTATAACTGCCTTATATTAGCTTAGCTACTTACCTTAGCTACTACCACTTTAGTTTTATGTATTTTAATCAGTTCTCTCTTTTTTGTTTTACTTGTTTACTTATTTTTTTTACTATAGCCCAAAAGTGGGTCACGTAGAGGAAAAAAATGAAAAGATAACAAATAGATCATTTTAACCCAAATTAACCCTGTTCCATAGATGATTAGTCTACAGAACCAATAATAGAGGCATGGGATGGCTTAGTGCAAGCATGTCACCCTAACTGATATCAAGAGCTCTAGATTTTATCAATTTGCCTAGTTTAGTCAAGAGAAACTTTTGTTATATTCCCTTTTATGGATGTATTATTTATTTTAATAAAGTTTAATGTTAAACATGAAGTTTTTATTGGTTATTTTAAAAATTAAAAATGTAGTATATTCTTACCATAACGAAGAAAAAGAATCCAAAAATGTAAAAAAGAGGAAATAAATGATCTCTCTCCACCCTTTCCATTTCTAGTATCCCTCCTGACCCAACGGCCCACTTGTTAAATGTATTTTTATTTTTCCAAACTACACACTCTAAAAAGGAAATTAACACGGTCTGCACAGTGTTCTCCTTTCCTGAATGTGGGAAAATGTGATTCTTCACTGCATATCAGAATACTGATGTTCATTCATTTATTTAACAAATAGTATTCAGCATTTGCAATGTGTTCAATACTATGATTAGAAGTTGAAGATACAAGCAGGATTTTCCGAATAAGGGAAGTTTGTCTTTATCTGTGTGGGGTAGTAGCATCACTGGTGAAAACAGAGGAGATAAAAAGAAGTCTTGCAAGAACTGAAATTCCATCATGATTATAGAGCAAAGATGGAAGAAAAACCCTTACCTAGGATCCTAGGATTAAAATTAATGTCTGCATTTCTCCACATCAGCAAGACTATTTGAATTCAAGACCTGTGGTGTGATTTTCCTGATAGTCAAAAGTAACTCCTGACCTCAACCTTCACCCAACTCCTTTGAGGTATCTAAAAAAACCTCAGGAATGACATGCAACTGTGGCATTTCCAATTAAGTATAAATTACACTGTCACTGATATCGAGGAATAGAACTCATATCAAAATCTAACCACTAAACAAGTATTTCTCTGCTGCATAGTGCTGAAAAAGATGGATCATTTTCTTAGAATCCTCCACCCTCACATAATGGGAGAAAGAGAGGCAGGGAATTTTCTCTCTGTGTGTTGCTGATGCCTCAATACATAAGTAGAACACAACAGTTGAGTCAATTTACGTCTATACCTTTTCTTTCTACCTGTCCAAGAAAAGTGATTGTTTCTAGAAACTGACATGAGCTCTGACATACACAAAATAAGAGCTTGCTTGTCCTATCATGTGTGAGTCCAAGTGTAATCCCCTGGGTTAGTGTGGAAATCTAAGTCAAATATTACAAGGGACCTTTAGATTGGGAACGGAGTCAGAAATGAATACAACACAAACATATTAAAGGGAGGCAATTAAATGCAAACAAACACTATTGCAGTTTCCTCCTAAGAAGATATAATTACATTGCCAAGTAGATTGCTTTTGGATTACTTGGATTAAGCACTGCATTCTTGAAAGCTAAGTGACTTCCTGGCATTTCATTTCCTTGGAAACCACAAGTTTCTGCAGTTATATGCTATGCAGATTTTCTCACATGCTTTGGGCATTATTCTACTGAGCTTTTGTTTCTAAGATTGGATATCACAGCAGTCGAAAATGGGACACTGAAAGAAGATCAAAGATTAAAGTCAAAAGAGTTCTGGCTAATTTGAAAACCCTGGACAAGCAGTAGAATTATTGCAACCTCAAAATACACACACTGAGCCCTAAAATTAAGCAGTGTGAACAAACATTCCTGCTCATAAAGTGGTTTGAAGTAGTAGTAAGCTGTACAGCTACACCAAACAGTCCCTGCGATAGTTAACACAAGACCTTTCTTTTGCTGTAATTTTTGGCCCATGAGACCTTGAGAAATAACCTTTATTTACCATGTTGTTAGCTTCACACTGAGGTAAAAGTCACCTCCCAGGAGGAACACTCCTGAGATTTCACCTGTATCTTATTAATAAAGTTTTCCATTTACAGAGATAAATTCAGGTACCTAAATAAGAAACCATGCTGCATAAACAATAAGGGATGAAGGAAGGCCAAGAAAATAAAAGTGACAGAGATCTATTAAACAAACAAACAAACAACAAAAACCCCACCAAAATTTGTGACCATTGACTTACTTCTTGGCTGAACAGGCAGCACTGACTGCCCAATTACAACATGAAGTTGATGGAATTACAGATAACCTGCCAAATACATGAACCTACAGCTATACCCTGTGTGCAGACATCCTGACTGATTGCTTTGATTTAAATGAGAAGTGTTCTTTTACAATTCTGAGTCTTCCTGGACTGATTTTTGTAGCTGGCATACCTTCAGAGAGAAAGCAGTCTGTCTTCTTAATAGGCTGGTCCTTAACAAAATTATGACTTGAGGAAGTTGAAATTGCATTCTACTATCAATTCTCTCATAAATTGGCCACAAGTCACGGGCACCATAGCTTTCTTTGTAAGAGGCAAGGTAAGTCTGGCGAACCCATACAAAGCCTTGAGATTTGAACAGACTGGCTCATGATCCTGAACTTCCAATACCAGCTTCCTCCTCTGCATTCTGTTTCGACAGGACCGTGTTCACTAAGTGAACTTGACTAATTGGTTCAGTGGACTCTAATCAATTTTAATGTGAATGTAGAAAACCTAATGGAATATTGGCAGTTTTATTAGATGCATTCTGGAAGTTTCCCTTAATCTCAGTATGGCATTTTCCGAAGTGTACTAAAACAATTGGATTAATGGGGGAGATATTTGGAGTAAGAGGGCTTTGTTTTGTCACCTACCTCTGGTCACCAGAGTAGGAAGCTGTGAGCTGTCTGAGGAAGGTTCAGGATTGCACCTGTCAAAATAACCTAATGTAGGGCCTTATACCAGGAATTAGCAAAATGTTTCTGTAAAGGGGCAGATAGTAAATATTTTAGGCTTTGTGGGCCATGTGGTCATTCTTGCAACTACTCAACTCTGCCGTTGTAATGGGAAAGCAGCCATAGACAATACCTAAGAAATAGGACTGGTTTGTTCCAATAAAAGGTTTGTTTTGTTGTTTTGTTTTGTTTTGCTTTTTGTGCTTACAGAAATAGTGGTCCAGATTTGGCTCAGAGGCTATAGTTTGCTGATCCCTGCTTTATCCAACTGGAAGAAAGATGTCGATTACCTACCTGCCTCAGGTGAGTGAGTCCACATCCAGAAACTTGGAAGAAAATGGCAAAATCGTTCTTCTTAACAGAAGAGATGTGTGTACACACACACACATAAATTAACACACATTTATATGCATATATACATGCATTTTATATATATATATGCATAAGTACCTATATGAAACTGACAAAACTTTATTTACAAGACTCATTAAATCAGAGTCATTTCATCTATAGTGGACTTGTGCTGTGTCAATCTAGCTAAGTCAAAGCTACGTTTCCCTGAATCCCCTCCTTTGTATATTTGTGAGTTAGCAAGGTCTACAAGTGAAATTTTGTATGAGATTTAGAAAAAGGCTTGAAGCAACAACCAACGTTTTACACTCTCAAGATTGATGCAGGGCACCGGGTGCTTTTACAGTTCACGCTTACTGCTGCTTGATCTTACTGGTATGAAGCACCTGGGCCCTCAACTCCTCTAACTCCTGCCAGACCTGCTCCTCCAATTGTTCCAAATCCTGGCCAAGTTCATGTGCAGCTCATGGTAGAAGGACAGCAGTCTCTTCTGTAGCAGGTCACTCACACTAAAGAATTTGGGACCTGGAGATGGTGAGAGGCAAATGCAGATTCCAGCACAGCTTCTGAGTGCTTCCACTACTTGCCATTCATCACTTTCCTGACTCCCAGTCCTGCTGACTTCAGGTCCTGCATAGATGCAGAAGTAACTGCCTTATATGGACTGTTTATATAATGAGTCCCCTATTCTATATAAGCCATCGTGATTTTACTTTTCTGATCAAAACCTAATGGACATATCATGCCAACCTAAAAGATTTTCCATTCAAAGAAAGGAGATCTGATAATTAATAATTGTAAGTACTAGGTTTTAAAATATTATCATACTAGTGATGCTAATTTCTCTTCTGAAGGTCACACTATTCCCTTCAACTCTGAGATTATGTAAATGCTGTGGATTCTATAATGATAGTGATGTGTTTGTTCACAGGGCATGGACGCTGATTTATCTTCTCCTCCTCTAGGATCAATGATACACATTAGAGAGGTGGCTGGTAGGGGACTAGTGTGGCAGCCTCTTGCACCCAGACTAAGCAAAACCATCTGGCCCTCAGATGAATTGAACCCATATTATTGGCCTCAATCAGCACCATGTTTTACTCAATTGAAGAAATAAAAGTTGCAATTAATTCAACTGTCCTCATCTTAGTCATTACCAATTGCAATATTCTATCTTTATTTAGCTTCTAAAACCCAACAGTTCATGCTCCCGGACAAACTACATGGGAAAGTATGATATGCCAGCATTGTCACTATTATGACTTGAATGACTGCAGGAGATTGTGTTTTTAAACTGCTTCATCGTAGCCCTATCCTCAAATGTATGCCAGGACTTCCAGAGAAGCGAAGTCACACGGCTGTTTATTCAATGAGAATTCATGTTTATCATCTGTCATCCCAATCCTACTTCCCCTACACTATGCTCCTACTTGCTTGGCTCCTTGGAAAAGGAAACTGTCCTCTCTTCAGTTACATTTTTCTCATGTTCAACGAGTTAATTTTGTTGGCTCAGTTATACATTTTAGCATAAATTAAATTCAACTTTCCTTTATTTGAGTCTTTGGGCCAGCTGCATTGCTTCATACTTTCTGGTGTTCTTAATTTCAACTTTGCTAGCATTTAGAAGACAAAGGCACTGTCTAGTAGAAGTAATAATCCTTTTAACTACCTAATTGCTTCTGTTGGTTATAGCCGTTTGTCTTCTAGACTCAAGGCATTGACTCTAGATGACTTCCAACAAGCAGCCAACACACCTGCCTCTTGATGGATCAGCTCATTTATGTTTGTTTCTACTGTCTTATAGACAATCTCAGATAAAAACTGGATCTTAATAGATAAAGGTAACAGGAGAAAGATTGTTTGCTTTTTCTAAAGTTTCTTTTTCCATTTTAGCTCATGTAATGCTATATGTCTCTATTAAAACCAGCAATTCCTTTAGTTGAAACTGTGGTTAAGATTCATTTATAGGTGTCTAGAAAGTGTGTGGCATAATGTGGTTTATGTGTCAGTGGCTGAGATGCTAGAAATGGAGTTTTTCGGGGGTCAGGTATGGTGGTCACGCCTGTAATCCCAGCACTTTGGGAGGTCGAAAAGGGTGGAACACCTGAGGTCGGGAGTTTGAAATCAGCCTGGCCAAAATGGCGAAACCCTGTCTCTACTAAAAATACAAAAATTAGCTTGGTGTGGTGGCAGGCACCTGCAATCCCAGCTACTTGGGAGGCTGAAGCAGGAGAATCGCTTGAACCTGGGAGGTGGAAGTCGTGGTGAGCCGAGATTGTGCCATTGCACCACAGCCTGGGAGACAGAGCAAGACTCAGTCTTTAAAAAAATGGGTTTTTCATAGTATGGTAGTCTGATAATGACCCTCAAAAATATCAGTTCCTAATCCCTGGAACCTCTAAGTGTTACCGCATTTGTTTTAAAGGATCTTTGAAGATGTAGTTAAGGATTTGAAATTGGGATATTTTCTTGGATTACCTGTGTGGACCTTAAATGTAATTACAAGTGTCCTTATAAGACAAAGATGGAGGAAGATAATACCCAGAGGAGAAGGTGCTATGAATGAAGATGGAAGCAGAGATCAGAGTAGTGAGACTACAAGCCAAGAAATGTTGGCAGCCACCAGAAACTTGAGGATGCATGGAATAGATTCTCCTCTAGAGCCTCTGGCAGCAATGCAGCCCTGCAATACCCTGATTTTGGCCAAGTAATATGGATTCTATAATTTTCTATTATTTCTATTATTTCGACTGTACACCGTAGAATGCAGCTCCTCCCTATCCAGGACAGCAAAATTGCAACAGAAAAAAATCTGTTAGGTCCATCTGAACACTGACTGCTCTCTTTAAAAAGCTGAGGCAGCATACAGTCATCCTTCTCGTTTTCACATCTTGAATCCTGACAATAACATGTTTGATGTTAATTGCTTCACCAGATACTGAAGGATGAGGTTCTTAACACTTCCTGGCACCAAGGCCTTTGGCCAATATGACCCTTCAGTACCAGCCATTGTTTTTAGGATGCAGTAGTGATGATGGATTTCTGGTGTAAAGATGACAGAATAAAGAGGTTTTTGCCTTCCTCTTCTCAGAAATAACTCTCAAACAAAAAGGAAAAGAACAGAAATTCCACATTTGCTATAAATTAGCTGATTTCCATATATTATGAAGGGTGAGCAAAGACTGGAAAGATGACGTGGATATGTGAGATGAGGTCAAGACACCGGTGACTGCAGAACTCAAAAAGGGCTGTGGTGCTCTGTATCCCAAACTAGGTAGCCTATGAGAAGATGCAAGCCCAACAATCCCATTTTGGAAAAAGATTAGCTCAATATAGAAGTTACTGTCTTTACCTTGGCACTGCAAAAGTAGGGGAGGTGGGATTCACAAACAAGTGGTGTTTACAGAAAGTAGTTTTCAGGTAAGCTGGAGTAGAAAAAACAAAATACAAATTTGGAGCAGTAGTACAGCTTTTGATAGGATGGGACAAGCAAAGTTAAGCATATTGCCATAAAATCCTGTCATTAACAACTTCATTTGAAATCAAGAAAAATTGTTACTGTCTCAGAATAGGGGCCAAACTCTTCCATACTTCAAATAGTTAGGCTAGGAAGATGACAACTCATTCAAACATAAAATATTTAAGAACACAAATCTGACAAACAATTATGCAACACAAATCTAAGTCATGTAGTGCAATATTGTTTAAAGGAAAAAAAAAATAAGCATAAAATAAAATACGGTAACAATGTGGAAACTAAAATAGTTTTTAAAAAGAGTCAAAAGTCAAAGAAAAATAAATGTCAGTATCAGATACTTGTGTTCCCATAGAGTTGAAAAAAAAGCATTACAACTCATAACCATTAAGTTGAAAAAGTTATGAGATACAGCTGACTCTTGAACAACACAGGTTTGAACTGTGCAGGTCCAGTAACTTGAGGATTTTCTTCTGCTTCTGCTGCCTCTGAAACTGCAAGACCAACCCCTCGTCTTTCTCCTCCTCCTCCACCTACTCAACGTGAAGATGATGAGGATGAAGACCTCTGTAATGATACACTTCCACTTAATAAAAAGTAAATATGTTTTCTTAATAACATTTTCTTTTTTCTAGCTTACTTTATCATAATATAATATATAATACATATACAAAATATGTGTTGATCAACTATGTTATCAGTAAGGCTTCTGTTCAACAGTAGACTATTAGTAGTTAAGTTTTGGGGGAGTCAAAAGTCATATTCATATTTTTGACCATGTGGGGAGTCAGCACTCCTAACCCCTGCATTGTTCAACCATCAACTATATTAACATTTAAAAACTAACTGCCGAAAGCAGAAATGCTAGTCTTGAGAGAAATTTTATGAAAAAGACATTTAAAGGAGAAAAATGAGTTGGTTTAGCTTAGAAAAGAAACGGAAGAAAATATAAAACTGTTATGGAAATGAGCTTCCCTTTGGAAACTGGAGAAGAGATACTTGTAGAAATGCAACAAAATACGTGGTGAACAGAATCGAACAAATAGAAATGGGCAGAATTTAAAAGGACTAGAGAAAATAAACTTGGAGGATGAAGGCTATTCAATATGAGCAATATTAGTGTCCCTCAAAATATAAGTGTACAATGGACCAGAAAAAAGATTCAGTTATAATTTAAGAAAATGTTTTAGTCATAACCACAACAATTTATTGAGCACCTTCCATATACCAGGTAGCTCTATATACAGGGATACAACAGTGTAAAAGACAGATGAAGCCCCATCACCACTGAGCCTACAGTCAAAAAAAAGACTGGATGATGGGCATACTGTGTTAAAACAACACCACCAACTAGATTATCACCATCAAGACATTTGCAAAGAAAGTTACCGACTTCAAAACTAAATCAAAAACACTGTATTTTGAGGGCCAGGCATGGCGGTGCACTCCTGTAATTCCAGCACTTTGGGAAGCTGAGGTGGGAGGATTGCTTGAACTCAGGAGTTCAAGACCAGCTTGGGAAACATAGTGAGAGCCCATCTCTATAAAAATTTAAAAATTAGCCCAGCAGCCTCTGTGTGGCCCCATCTACTTGGGAGGCTGAGGTAGGAGGACCTCTTGAGCCCAGGAGGTCGAGGCTGCAGTGAGCCATGATAGTGCCACTGCTCTCCAACCTGAGTGACAGAGTGAGACCGTGTCTCACACACACAAAAAGAACACTGTATTTTGAGTGTGCAGGCAAAAAGATTTTTCCTAAAAGAGGAAATACAATCACCCAGGTCCAAACACAAAAATATAAAATGAAACAATGCCTGCTAACTCCTCAAAGAAAGAAAGTGTGAATTGAGAACCTTATGCTAAATCACACAAAAAAAATTTTAATAAGCAAGAATTAGGGATGTAGCTGAAACAGCAGTGGGAATAGTGGCCAAATAACACAATGTAAAAGTGATATACAATAAATGCATAAAAATAAAATAACTAATAAAACTTGGAAAGGAAAGTGGTGAGAAATAGAAGAAATTATAAATATGGAAGCAAAATATGTAAGTTAAAAATGAAAAATCAAGTAACAGATGTAAAATTGTATTTAAAGACAAAAATGTAATTATTAGAAAAAACTAAGAAAAATCAATTATGTGGTAGAGGGAAGAAAGCAGGGAGCGGTAGAGATGGAAACATATTAATTTGATATTTGTTTATAATAGGCATACTAAAACTCTATAAAGAAATAGCTGAATATTCTAGATGTTTACACTAAAATCATGTAAAAATCACAAAACTAGCTTTCCAAGTTAACCCAGGCAGTGTGTGCACGTGCACGCACACACACACACACATGCACGCACACACACAATTAAGCAAAGTCAGTTTGAACCATACAGAGAACTATGTATAGTACATAAAAAGAAAAAAAGCTAAGTGAAAATGCGTAAAATAAAATATAATATAATGACACAACAAAATCCAACTACGTATTCTAGCACCATACACAAATGAAATAAGATCACCTAATTAAAAGTTAAAAGCTCTGAGATCTGGTCTCTGATCACAAAGCAATACCTAACTATATGTTGCATACAACAGACATACTTAAAACAAAATAACTTAGAAAATCTAAAAAAGGTAAAAGAGCTAGCAATGGCATGCCAAAAAATGCAATAAAAGTAAAGCAAATTATAGATTATTTGCAGGGGCCTTTGAAAACAGTATGCTGAGAATAGATAGGGCTCAAGGACAGTATCTCCAATTGAACTTTTAATGAACTCCCGTAGGCGCCAAGAAGGCGGGCAGATAAGGAAGAGCATAGAAACAAGGAACTGAGTAGAAGGTTACATCTGGGAAAAGAAAGTTTGTTTTGCATTGCATTCTTTCTGCTGACGTGGGGTTTATGGGGTATAAATAAAGTGAGGCGGAGGCTCTGAGTGCGGCCGCCATGTTCTCTGTGTGTCTTTGTCTTTTGTGTGTTCTTTCATTCTCCACCACCCCCGGCACGGACCCCAGCAATTATTTCTATTAGAAAACTGAATTCAGGAATAAAAGCATTACATAAAACAAATAAAGGTACTTTATAATAATAAATGGAATAGTCAACACTGACTATAGTGATAATTACTGACAAAAAACATAGATAAAGAGCCCATAAAGAATAAAAATTACATTAAATATCTTTGTAAAATCAGTAAATAGAAACATACGAGTCACAGGAGACTTTAGTTCATAGTGTAACTTTAGAACAGAAATAAACCTCCTTTTTAATCACATGATATGACTATATGAGACCTCAAAGAAAACCACAATGAAGCCTTCTGTTTAGAAATACCACCAATAACATTTTTTGACAACAGCATTCTAAAACTAGAAATTAATATTTAAACTGGAAGATGAAATAACCCTTCCAACTGGAAAATGTAATAATCTCACTTAAATAAACCTTTGAGTTAAATTTGAAATCATGAGAGAAATTTCAGAATGCCTAAAAATAATGATACCAAAAATTCCACATGGCAAAACCTTTTACAGAATTTTCCAGAAAAGAATTATGTAGAAGAGGAAGAAGGATTCAAAGGACAGAAGGGGAGGGAACACTTCTTAACTCACTTGTATGGGTCCAGTATTACTGTGATATCAAAAAATCAGAAATAAACAGTACACAAAAAGAAAACTACAGGCAAATATTTTTCATGAACCTATGCAAAATTAATTAATAATAACAAAATTAATTAATATTAACAAAATATTAGCAAACCAAATCCAACAATGTATAAAAACAACTAGGCCGGGCACAGTGGCTCACACCTATAATCCCAGCACTTTGGGAGGCTAAGGTGGATGGAACATGAGGTCTGGAGTTCGAGACCAGCCTAGCCAACATGGCGAAACCCCATCTCTACTAAAAATACAACAATTAGCCAGGTGTGGTGGCAGGTGCCTGTAATCTCAGCTACTCGGGAGGCTGAGGCAGGAGAATCACTTGAACCCGGGAGGCGGAGGCTGCAGTGAGCTGAGATCATGCCACTGCATTCCAGCCTGGGCAATAAGAGCAAGAATCCAACTCAATAAATAAATAAATAAATAAATAAATAATAAATATTTTAAAAAATAACAACAACTAAACACCATGATGAAGTGGGATGTATTCCAGGTAAGACCAGTTAAGCGTTAAAAAAATCAATCAATGTAATCCACTAAAGAAGGCATCCACAAAAGATGAAATATCATATGATCTTATCAACTGACACAGTAAAAGCATTTGGAAAAAAAAAGTTAACACTTATTCTTGATAAAAACCATTAACAAGTTAGGAATAGAGAGGAACTACCTCAACTTGAGAATCTACAAAAACCTTACAGCTAACATTATGCTTAATGTGAAACACTGAGAGCTTTCTCCCTAAGATCAGGAACAAAGCAAGATGTCTGCTGTTACTGCTGTCTTTCAACACAGTACTGGAAGTTTTACTTGCAGCAAATTGGTCAAGAAAAAAAATAAATGACATAAAGATTGGAAAGAAAGAAATAAAATAGTCCCTATTGCCAGATGACAGTAATATCTATATAGAAAGCCTCAAAGATTCTACAAAAATCTCCTAGAAATAATAACTGAGTTCAGGTAGATCACAGTATACAAGATCAATATATAAAAATCAATCATGTGTGGAGACTAACAATTCACATGTGGAGACAAAAATTAAAATTATAATTTCATTTATAATCATGCCAAAAGAAATGAAATCACTCGTGTGTACCAAGTAAAATAGGTACAAGATCTGTATGCTGGAAGTTATGAAATAGTGATGAAAGAAATCAAAGGTGACCTAAAAAAAAAAGTTGAGACACATACCATTTTCACAACTTGGAAGATTCGACATAGGAAATTATCCCAAAGTGATCTATAGGTTTAATACAATTTATATCAAAGTCCCAGCAAGGTTTTTTGTAGACATAGACCATATTATTCTTAAGTTTTTATGTAAAGGCACATGCCCTAGAACAGCTAAATAATCTTGACAAAGGAGAATAAAGTGGGAAGAACCACTCTACCCTATATTAAGGTCATCTAGACAGCATGGTGTTGGTGGAAGAATAGATCAATGTAACAGAACAGAGAACTTGGGAATACACCCACATAAATATGCTCAAGTGATTTTTGACAAAGGTACAAAAGCACTGCAATGAAGAGTCTTAACAAATCGATTCTGGAGCAAATTGGACAACCACAGGTAAAAAATGGAACTTTGCCCTGAACCTCACACTGCACACAAAAATTAACCCACAATAGATCATGGACCTAAATGTAAAATGTAAAACTGAAAAAAAAAAAAAAAAAAAAAAAAAAAAAAAAAAAAAAAAAAAAAACCTTTTGGCAGAAAACAATGAGAGAAAATCTTCAGGATCCAGGGATAGGCAGAGTTCTTAGATTGACAACAAAAGCACAGTCCATTAAAGGAAAAAAAAATCATTAACTGGATTTCATCAATGTTAAACTTCTGCCTTGCGAAAGCCCATGTGAAGAGAATCAAGTGACTAAATGACTAGGATTAAATATTTGCGAGCCACATACCTGACAAAGGACCATTATAGAACAAATAATCCAATCAGGAAATGGGCAAAAGACATGAAGAGACATTTCATTAAAGAGGACATGCCAATGACAAGCATGTGGAAAGATGTTCAGTGATTAATCAATTAAATAAATATAAGTTAAAATAATATTAAATGTAAAATAATGAACATGAAAACGACAATAAGATATCACTCCATCCCTATCAATCAGAATGGCTAAAATCATAATAAAAAAATGCTAAATGCTGGTGAAGTGCAGAGAAACGGATCCCTCATACATTGCTAGAGGGAATGTAAAATGGTATAGCCACTCTGGAAAACAATTTGGCAGTTTCTTAAAATATTAACCATGCAACTACCATATTACTCAACAATTCCACACCTAGGCATTTCTCTCAAATGAATGAAACTTTTATTCACACAAAAACCCAGCAGCCAGCCAAAGCAAGAGGAACCCTACCGTGCAATTGACCTGAACTGGAAAACCTCTTTGTCCTGATGGACGAATAATTCATTGGATAGTTTTGTTTTGTTTTTTTTTTTGAGACAGAGTCTCACTCTATCGCCCAGGCTGGAGTACAGTGGTGCAACCTCACCTCACTGCAACCTTCATCTCCTAGGTTCAAGTGACACTCCTGCCTCAGCCTCCAGAGTAGCTGGGATTAGAGGCATGCACCACCACACCCAGCTAAGAGATGGGGTTTCACCGAGTTGGCCAGACTGGTCTCGAACTCTTAACCTCAAGTGATCTGTCCATCTCGGCCTCCAAAAGTGCTGGGATTACAGGTATGAGCCACCGTGCCTGGCCACTGGATACTTTTTTTTCAAGCAAACAAATGGAAACAACCTAAATGTCCATATATATGTATGGAGATAAGTTAAAAATAGATTACTACTGTACATTTATTTAAATAATTGAATTAAAATAGTTTTGCATATCCCAAGTTATAATTCAAAATATATAATGCAGAAAAAAAGATTAAAATCCATTTACATATCATGCTACATACGTGTTAAATCATACAACCTATACGAACCCTATATTTGTGTGTATATTACACAGATCTACTATGAATATACATATATGTTGGTATATTCAGTCTCTGACTTATGATGGTTCAACTTGCGATGATTTTTTGACTTTACAATGGTGCAAAAATGACATACACATTCAGGAGAAACCATACTTCAAATTTCAAATTTTGATCTGTTCTGGGCTAGCGATACTCTCTCACAGCACTGTGCAGCAGCACTGAGCCACAACTCTGAGTTAGCGAAGCCATCACAAGGGTAAACAACTGGCATTCGACAGTTTTCAGTGTTGCCAGATGATTTTCTCCAACTGTAGGTTAATGAAAGTGTCCTGAGCATGTTTAGGGCAGGCAAGGCTACGCTATGATGTTCAGTAGGTCAAGTGTATTAAATGTATTTCAACCCATAATCTTTGCAATTTACAGGATGGTTTTGCCAGATGTAACCATATCATAAGTCAAGGAGCATTTGTGAATATACCGTATGAATACATGTTTAAAAAAATAATTCCGGATGAAATGTATACAACATTTTAAATAAATTTCCCTATTTGTTTTTAACAATAGCTTGAGTTGGATTTTATTTTACTTCTACTTCAAGCATTCTAATGATATGCTCCCTAAGGCTGAATACCTTAAGATAATTGAGGAGACATATTACTCTCTATTACTCCACATCAGAGATACTACACATACTTGTTCCTAGTACAACAGCACAGTCTAAGGAACTTGTTCCTAGTACAATGGCACAGTCTAAGCACATAGACTTACGTTAACTCGTCCCTTGAAACAGACTCCAGTGCTTGGTTTTGACCAAACACATCTAATCCAGTTCCCCTCCTATCCTCTCCTAACTATAACTACCAAGTGTTTCAGATATTTTAATATCTCTTTCTGCAGCTTAGGAAACTAGAAAGGCCTCTCTATGGATTATATGAGATTTTTACAAACTGTAGTTTTGCATCTTCACACCATGACATGGCCAGCATACAATCAGAATTTTTAAGTGGGAGAAACTTTGTCTAATCATCTCCTATTTTACAGCAGAGAAGTAAAATGACTTTCCCAGATCACAAACTGTGAGAGGAAGGTCTAAAATCTAGTCTCCTAAATACAAGTTTAATGCATTTTTCATTACATCCTATGGCCAAATAGCTAATAAAAATGTGCTAAAGTACCTTCGAAAGATTCATATGAATTCCAAGTCCATGAAATGTTGATACCCTGCCCACTACAGTTCATGTTCCCTTGCAAGTGGTCTGTACTGCAATATCCATGAAGAATATCCACTTTGATCTGTAAAAACAAAAGCTGGGGGTTGCACAAGCCAACAACAAGCATCCATATAGACATTGTTTAATGGACGAGAACAAATAGCTCCCGTTCTCATTAAAGAGATTTTTGCGATGGCTGCAGAGTGTGCTCATAAAGGTAATTTATTCTCTGGCTGTCAAGGTCTCCTGACTAATTGTTTCCTGGTCCCTTGATTGTCTTGAACAAGCATCGTGGACTGGCTTAAAATATCAGGTGGCTGAATGGAGCAGTAATACAGAATGCATACTTTCCAGAACAGTTTTGTAAAACATCATTTCCATCAAAAAGGTAAAACAGCACAGACATGGGTCAAGTTCAGAAATAAACTCTTTTACCAGCCACGAGAAAAAAAAACAAAACAGAAATCCCCCAATTCACATCCAAAAACAACCAGATGTTATATCTCCAGATTCTATGGTTTCCTCATGAGTAAAACTTCTCATGATCTTTCACGTCATGTGCCTTGGGTATGTCTTGGTCACAGCATTGACCATGGTGATGAAATGACTGGGTTGGAATCCGAACTCCACCACTGTAACCCTGGATGAGTTTTCTAACTTCATCTGTGCAATGGAATTAATAATAGTTTCTACCTCAGCTAACTACTTTATCTCTAATCCAGCATTCACCTGGTCTGTTAGCAACGAACAAGTGCTCAATAAATGCATATTAGCCATAAATCATGCACTCTGCTCTACTGGGGTCACAGAGATAAGTAAAACATAGTCTTGTAATAGAATGGAGGAGGAAAAAAAGACAAAGTGAGGATATAGAGCACATTATTTTTTGCACTTTGCAAAATCCAGTTTGGTTCAAATAAATTATAGAGAAATGCTGAGAGATAATATTATAAAAGCTAGTCTTGGACTGAATCAATCGTGAGGAACTTTGATGTAATTCTGTGGGCAATAAGCAACAACTAAATGTTTTGAGCAATGTAGTCATGAAGAGTGCAACTTGGCTCTAAGAATATTAATTTAATCATGGTGTATGCATATATGAATTGGAAGGGAGAGACAGGTAGTCACAGGGACATTGCAAGGACTATTACTGTACTCGTCTCCTAAAGGGAGCCAGCAAAGTGCCTGCCCTCATGGAGCTTTCTTTTTTCTTTCTTTTCTTTTCTTTCTTTCTTTTTTTTTTTCTGGGACAGAGTCTCGCTCTGTTGCCCAGGCTGGAGTGCAGTGGCATGATCTCGGCTCACTGCAACCTCCGCCTCCTGGATTCAAGTGATTCTCCTGCCTCAGCCTCCCAAGTAGCTGGGATTATAAGCACCCGCCACCACACCCTGCTGTTTTTTGTATTTTTAGTAGAGACGGGGTTTCACCATGTTGGTCAGGCTGGTCTCAAACTCCTGACCTCAGGTGATCTACCCGCCTCAGCCTCCCAAAGTGCTAGGATTACAGGCGTGAGCCACCGTGCCCAGCCCGGAGTTTTCTTTTTCAGAGGAGGAGATGTATGAAATATAAAAACACAAATATTAGTATGGTCAGGTTTTGTTCAGTTTTATGAAGAATAACAAAGCAGGGTTAGAGAATAGAGTAAAATGAGGATTTATTTTTATCTATAATGGCCTCTAAATATAAACTCACTGAAAAGATGAATTTTGAGCAAAGACTAAATCAAGTAAAAAGTCTTTGAGGCAGAAGAAAGCTTTCATTGCTGGAAGAAGAACAAGGCGGCTGGAATAGCTAGAAAGGAAGGAGAAGCCCAGGAAGAAGCAGGAGATGAATTCCAAGAGGAAAGAGAGGTTCAAGTCCTTCAAAGACTTTTGGGCCACTGTCAGGAATTTAGATTGTATTCTGAAACATTGATGGGTGTGTTTAGATTTCTTCCACGCTCTAGAATTCTTTGATCTTATTGTTTCTACCTCCAAACTGTTATCTCCTTCCCACTAAAACTCCATCCCTAACCTTTCATGAAAGGAGACCTGAGTTCCGACGAAGCATCCTGAGGGATTTGTGTAGTCAGTTGTTACTTTTGGCATTAGTTTCTGTTTTGTTATCTGTCTTTGGCTTAGTCTTATTTTAAATGTGACAGCCTGTCTTCTGCTGCTCCATGAGGAAATCATCAATGAATTTTGACCTTTTTGAGCTCACTATGGCATTAGTAGCCACTGGGAGGAAACCAAGAAGGAATAAGGTAAGAGAAGGGAAAAAATGAGTCAAAACTTTGAGGTTTGGGTGCTCCCCATACAGAAATTCTTTGTCCACTTCCAGCCTTTAAAAGTCAGGGTATGATTTTTTTTTTTTTTTTTTTTTTTTTTTGAGACGGAGTCTCGCTCTGTTGCCCAGGCTGGAGTGCAGTGGCACAATCTGGGCTCACTGCAAGCTCCGCCTCCCGAGTTCACGCCATTCTCCTGCCTCAGACTCTGGAGTAGACCGGACCATAGGCGCCCGCCACCACGCCCGGCTAATTTTTTGTATTTTTAGTAGAGACAGGGTTTCACCGTGTTAGCCAGCGTGGTCTCAATCTCCTGACCTCGTAATCCGCCCGCCTCCCGAAATGCTGGGATTACAGGCATGAGCCACCGTGCCCTGCCAAGTCAGGGTATGATTTTTTACACAAAGCCGTAGTTTATCTTCTAAGGAGAGTAAAGGTTACTTTAGCCATTCATTGTTCTGCCCAGCTACAGTTCTTTAGAGAGCAGTGACTGAATACTCTTCTGATTTCTGCATGAGCTACTAAATCATCTTTCTGCTTAAGGGTATTTTTGTTGTATTATATGTATTATATCATATCATATATTACATTAGTTTATCCTAATGAAAGTTTTTCCCTTTCCTAAATAGTTAGGAACTGGTTGCCATGTAAGAAATATTTGTGGAGGTGGTTTTTTTGGGCGAATAGAAGAGGAAATCAAAGGAACAGTTCTATAAAAGACAATGTGTCCAGCATCAGAGCTGCCACATTTGTCTTTCCAGTGGTCTTCGGTAAAGGCTGCCATCAGCCAAGTCTGCACGATGACTTTGACTTTCAAATATAAACCTGACCCTACAGGCTCTCCACCACTACTGCTACCACATTATCAACTCAGATGAACAGGACATATGCATAGGAAGATGACAATAGATGCCGCTTGCAAATGTAGTGGAATAGACCATACATGTGAAAGAGACCATAATGGTGGGAAGAATCACGAACGCACACAGAGGGCTTTAGAGAGCAGAGGAATCTTGGGATTTGAAGAAGAGAAGAATGAAAATAGGTGCTGATAGGTGGGAGTGGGCTGAATGCTAACAGGGATTACATGCACACTGGTTTTAGGAAGCTAAGTTTGGCCTTGAAACAGCATAAATTGGAGGGGAGGATACTTAATAAAAGACACTCAGGAGTGTCTCAAAAAGCAAACGGCAAGAGTCTGGGTGATGATACTTAGATGTGAAGGTAGAGATACATCCAGCACTAGAAAGTTATTTTTTAATTTTTTCATTAGATTTAGGACTTGCTTTAATTAAACAATCACAGACATAAACTGTTAAAGTTCTAATGGACTCTAGAATTTATCCTATCCATTCAATTTATTTTTCAGACAAGGAAAATGGAATTCATATTAAGAATTATTAACTTTTTAATACCTTTAGTAAAAAGTTATTTTAACTAAAAGTATACTTTTACCTATCTCTTTTATTTTAAAAAAATCCTGGTGAAATGAAATAATTTCCTAGAAAAACATAACTTATAATGGGCTGAAGATGAAAAAGGAAGTTGGAATAAAACAATAAACTAAGAAGAAATGGTAAATGATACCCAATAGTTCTTTCAGAAAAGGTGCCAATTCAAAACAGTTTTATGGGTTAATTATTTCAAACTTAAAAAAAATCAGGCAGGGCGGGGTGGCTCACACCTGTAATCCCAGCACTTTGGGAGGCTGAGGCAGGCGGATCACCTGAGGTCGGGAGTTCAAGACCAGCCTGACCAGCATGGAGTAACCCTTTCTCTACTGAAAATACAAAATTAGCTGGATATGGTGGCACATGCCTGTAATTCCAGCTACTCAAGAGGCTGAGGCAGGAGAATCACTTGAACCCAAGAGGTGGAGGTTGCAGTGAGCCAAGATAGCGCCATTGCACTCCAGCCTTGGCAAAAAGAGCGAAACTCCGTCTCAAAAAAATAAAAAAAGGAAAGAAAAAAGAAAAAACCATTCTTTATTATATAACCTATTTTAGAATATAGGCAAAGAGAAGTTCCAAATCATTTGAATAAATTCCTCAAAACCCAATGCCAAAATCCAACAAATAATGAATTTTAAAAATTATAGTCTAATCTTAAGTATATATACCAAACCATTTATTCTTAATAAACATTAAAAATTCAAGCCCAGAAGTTTATTGTAAAAATAAATTAAAACCAAGTAAGATTTACTCCACTGATGTAAAAATGGTTCAACTCTACTAATTCAAAATGTTATTGGCTCAATTTTGTAAAAACATAACACCATACAATAAATTCCCAAATAATATTTGTCAAATCAATGCTATTTTATATAGTTTTCAAACAATATATATATGTGTGTGTATATATATATATTTCAAAACTATATAAAACATTAAATTAGAAAGCAAAAAGGAATAGGAGTAAAATTTGATTTTTTTAACATGATGAGTATCATATATCTCAGCAGGACCATATACTACACTTTAACAAAAATGCTTCTCATGTTTTATAACCCAGGAATAAGACAGACACACCTGCTATCATACTATTACTTTGCGTTGTTCTGGAAGTTTCAGCCATTGTAACAGTGATTAAAATAAAGTTTAGGTATTAGAAATAAGATCCAAACTTTTTATTATTATTATAATAATATTTTCTAATGCCTGCATGAAAAACCAAGGTAATCAACTAAGATATTAGAAATATTCAGAATCTAGAAAACCATGAATCCAGTAAATATACAAAAATAAAATCCTCCTTACCTCTAAAAACCAATTAGAAAATATAGGGAACTGACCGTAGTCATAAAAATTTACATAAATGGACAAATAAAATGACAATACAACAGCCAGGCGTGATGGCTCATGCCTATAATCCCAGTATTTTGGTAGGCCGAGGTGGGTGGATCATGTGAGGTCAGGAGTTTAAGACCAGCCTGGCCGACATGGGGAAACTCCATCTCTACTAAAAATACAAAAATTAGCTGGGCACGGTGGCAGGTGCCTGTAATCCCAGCTACTCGGGAGGCTAAGGCAGGGGAATTACATGAACCCAGGAGCAGAGGTTGCAGTGAGTTGAGATCACGCCACTGCACTCCAGCCAGGGTGACAGAGCGAGACTCCCTCTTAAATAAATAAATAAATAATAAATCTAGCAATAATTGTAACAATTGCACTCATTTATTGAACAGTTATGATGTCAGGCACTATGCTAAATGCTTTTACATATATTATCTCATTTAACATGTAATAGATTCCTACGAAGATAGCTATTACTATTAATCTCAATAAGAGGAGAAAACTTAGACTTCAGATTACATGACTTGCCTAAGTTTACTAGTAAGTAAATGTAGAAAAATATGAAAATAACGTTCAAATTATATTAAGCGTCCCAAAAGAAAGCCTGAATAAATTGAGGAATATAGTATATCCCTGAATAAGAAGACTCAATACCATAAGATATCCGTTTTCCCAATATACACATATATTAAGAAGTATTATATTAAGAAGCATCAGGAAGCGATGATTTAACTAAGCATTTGCAGAGGAAGAAAATGAAGCAGGGTAGGAAGTCTCAACTGTTAATCTTCAGATGTATGAAATAAGCCACCAAAGGCCGTGAAAGTGTACTGGATGACCTGGGAAAATACTTATTACACAAATGTATATGAAAAAGCAGGATGCAATATTTTTTATGTGGTACTATTTCCAACAGCAGTGCTATTTGCAGCCCTGTGTCCTTCTCAGACTTTTCTCTCCTTGTGGCTTCCGTAGCTTCTTCAAAGGGACCATGCCTTCGGGCTCACGGAGAATGGCATTTCTCATCCTCTTTTTCTGTTTCCTGAAATAACTAATTTTCATAGATGGGATGTCCCACGGGGTCTTAAGTATGGTTGTGAATTTGTCTGACTCCACATGTATTCTCCATAGGTTTAAAGAGTATGTGACATGCGTGTCCTAGATGCAAACTCAGGATTCAGGCAAGTTACCTCTAGACTATGTTAGCCAGAAGGCACTGCCTGGGGCCTTTGAAACTCTTTCCCCTCTCTCATGGTTGCAGATATTATATGTTTCCCAGACTTCCTTGTTTGGTATGATTGTGTGATGACGTTCTAGCAAAAAATATGTGAGCAGAAGTAATGTGTGGTGTCCGAAGCCTGACCCATCAAAGCTCTTTCCTTCTCCACTAGCTTGACATAGACACACTTGCTGGCTTTAGAAGTCCCTTGTTCAAGATGAAAGAAGGCTGGCTTCTCAAATCACTGCTTAAAAGAGAACTGTACAATGGTGAGGGATACCTGATTTGTACTTGAAGGAAGTGACAAATAACCTTCTATTGTGTTAAATCACTAGGACTGAACAAGTAATGTTGTCCAGATAGATCTCTGCTCAAAGCCATTTGGGCAGAATAGCAAGATAATTTCAATAGCAATTGGCCAGGTGCAGTGGCTCACACCTGTAATGCCAGCACTCTGGGAGGCCAAGGCAGAAGGATTGCTTGAACCTAGGAGTTTGAGACCAGCCTGGGCAACATGGCAAGACCCCGTTTCTACAAAAATAAAATTAAGTACAAAATTAGCCAGCATGGTGGCACATTCCTGTGGTCCGAGCTACGTGGGAGGCTGAGGTGGAAGGATCGCTTGAGCCTGGGAGGTCAAGGCTGCAGTGAGCCATGATTGCACCACTGCACTCCAGCCTGGGCAAAAGAGCAAGGCCCTGTCTCGAAAAAGAAAACAACAACAACAACAAAAACAAAAACCAGTAATAGACTGAGATAGAGATTATACATCCTCACATCAAAGCAGCAATTTGCCACAGTGGCAGATGGAGAAATTCTCCAGGTAGTTGGCCAGATAAGGGGATGAGGGCCAAGAGAGATCCTGCTCAGCATGTCCACAGCAGATTGCTAGAGAATTAATTTCTAGTTCTTAGTGACCACGATACTAATGCTCTGTGGACCATGTGGGTTAGTTTCTACTTTAGTTTCTGAAGGAAAGAGAAGCAAGCCTGACTTTCTTTAATGAGTGAAAGGGGACTTGTGATATTTGAACAAAAAGAATATGGTGAAGAGGGATATAAACCGTGCAAGCTGTGGTCAAGGGGAAACCCAGGCTTCTTGGATGCACTTCCTCTGCCCCTGCCACTAAATTGCCCTTAGGTCTAGATTTTCTGTTTCTAACTGAATGTAGGTCAGTCCTCTTATAGCTAAGCAATGTTTGTGACCTGGCCCAGAATTATACTTGTGTCATAAGGTTTTCTAGGTTTTTCTGATATGAGGTGTTTTTATGTGCTGGGCCCTGTACTAAGTGTCCTGTGTGCAATACTCGAAACTATGCTGCAATGTAATCCTACTATTACACCCATCTTACAACTAAGGATGGAATGGGTGAAGTGCATTATTGGTGCCCAACTTCTAAAGTAGAGAAAATTACAGAATTAGGGAGGAAAATAAGGAAAGAAAACCTAGTGTTCTCTTGGTTAGGTTGGAAAATATCCTAATGAACAAGATATGGGGAGATATGGAAGGGAAGAAAACTGTTAGCATTGATAAAGAAGGTCTGGTCATGTCAGACTAAAGTTTGTTTTATATTGCCACTATGACTGATTTTTAATCTTTAATGTGACTTGCTGACCCATTTTCCTGGATATGAGGAATTTGCTTATATACTGGGAGACAGGTCCTTTGTGCCATTTAAGTGGACCAAGGGGAAAAATAAACTTTTCTCAACCAATCCAAAAGATTACAATTGAAGCATAAAGTTCGTTTCATAGTATCCTAATAATAGTCGAGCATATTAAGCAGAAGAGCTCGCAGGTGTATCCTCAGATGTGAGTGGTATTCCCTTCTCAGGTAGAGGCTGGAGAACAGTTAAAGTGCCTTGCTACTAGCTTCTTTCTCGTGGTCCCAAGATGTTCTTTTTCACGGGCAAACCAGGATGGAGCTGAGCCTCCTTCTCCTACCTTCACTCCTCTTTGACCTGTAGAAGAGATGAAACACAGGAGCAGCTACAGTCCCCAGCCTGCACCGCGTCCTCCTGTTTCCTCTCTGGCCTACAGTTAACTGGTTGGAAGTGTAGCTCCCAAAACTCAGCACTCCACCACCAGCCTCTTCTACTTCCTGTGTTGTTGTTTTGTTTTTTATTCTACAAAATATACTGTGATGGCCTTAGAGTTTCTGCTGATACAGACCTTGGCTATCTTGTTCAAAAAGTAGAGAAGTAACAAAGTGCTGCCCTAAAGTTCACTAGGAAAGAAGGTTTTCTCTCTTTCATATGTGTGGAAGCATCTGCCACCCATCTGAAGTCTCTTGGTATCACCATAGGCCTTCCAGACACTGGGAAACGATCCACTGCTACTGTAATTCACTTGGGGTGTCTGTATATGTGTTATAATAATATCATTTTTTTCACTCTCCAAATATTCATAAGAGTTTCAGGGGAGTTCAGAATGGCAAAATCACCATCTTAAACTAGAAACAACATTTTATTTTGAAAGAGGGCTTGAAAAATGTGATACTTTTCAACATAAATTAAATTAGTGAATTTAAGATCCTTGTGATATTTCCTATTTGATGGTCTTGCCCCTTGATCTGAAGCTCTTAAATCCTCTTTAAATAGGGAAATTGTTCACTATTGCTCAAGGACATGCTTCTCATGGCCCAAAGAATCTGGCCTCCTTTTGAAAGCACTGTAAAAAGCTCCAGACACCTGGGTCTTAATGGATAACGTCACATTCAATGATGGGAAGCATTCTTCTGAAAGACTCCAGGGGCTCCCTTTCAGGGAAGGAGTGAATCAAGGTTAATTTACATTTCTGAACCTATCCTCTGCATTATTATATGCTGACATAATTGAGTTTCGAAGAGACAACCAAAATAATATAGTAAAACACAACTTTAATGCTATTAAAAGCCAGAAATAGCCATGATTAATTACCTCCAAAGCTGAAGGGAAGAAAGGAGAACTCAAGCAGTCAGTTTAATTAATCATTTGGTTTAGAATTAATACAATCCATCTAAACTTGGTAAGAAAGAATGATCGGCAAAGAATAAATGGTGTTTGCTCTTCAGGTAATCACTGCACGCTCTTAGCCTAAAGAATATCTCAAGTGTCTTTGAGTCATTTGCTTTTATTATTCTTTATTTTTAAAAAGTAAAGAAAATTGACTGTGTTCCTCCGTTTTGGATAAAATATGTGGCAGTGCAGTCTGAGGGTTTCCAGGAGCTTTTGCAAAGAGGTGGCCATCTCATTTCTGCCGTGTCCACCTCACATGATGTGCATGTGCTTATATATGATTTATCTTGATATTGATACAAATCCTACTGAGGGGGGCCACATCTACAGAACATGGGATGAAAGAGAAAATTTTGTGCTTATGCAGTACATTTGATCAATGGGCATAACCAAACCAAACAGCTCTAATGCCAAACTGCATGTTTCAGTTTGAATAACTTGATCAGTCAGCCAGCACCTGAGATTAAACAAGTGATTCAAAACTCTCCTCTTGAGCATGAGATGGTAGAAAGAACCCAAGAGGTCAACTTCAAGTTTATTGGGAAAATCATGACATATATTTGGGGAAGATTTTATTTCTCTAACTGAGAACTGAGCAGAACAATCACAGTTGTGCATAGCTCCAGCTACCCATAGCACAGGCTGCCCCATGGACCACTTTATTGAAGCCTCTTAAACTTGGGGTCAGAGACCTTCCATCTAAAATTGACCTTGTGGCCAGGTTGACAGGCTTCAGTGGGGCAGCAGCAACTAATGCTTGTGGAAAACTTTGCATTTATCAGACAAAGTATTTTCATGTATTATGTCATTTAATTGTTTGAGTTGTCACAGTAACCCTCTAAGGTTCTACAGTTAGGAATAAATAGGGCCAGAATTTGAATCCAGGCTTACCTGACTCTAGGGAATATCACTGAGAGGAAAGAATATTCATTTTAGGCCAGGCGCGGTGGCTCAAGCCTGTAATCCCAGCACTTTGGAGGCCGAGATGGGCGGATCACAAGGTCAGGAGATCGAGACCATCCTGGCTAACACGGTGAAACCACGTCTCTACTAAAAAATACAAAAAGCTAGCCGGGCGAGGTGGCGGACACCTGTAGTCCCAGCTACTCGGGAGGCTGAGGCAGGAGAATGGCATAAACCCGGGAGGCAGAGCTTGCAGTGAGCTGAGATCCGGCCACTGCACTCCAGCCTGGGCGACAGAGCCAGACTCTGTCTCAAAAAAAAAAAAAGAATATTCATTTTAACATGGATATTTGGGACATAGTGATCACCAATAGCTCTTCCATCCAAAGTATAAACATAAAAAGAAATATAACTGAAACTACTTACAACAAATGTTTGGTCATTATCGCTCTCATCTGAGGTCCCAAATATGAAAGCCCAGACATGTAGCTTCATTAATGCAAACACTTTTATTAATGCAACTTCCCTCACTCCCAAGTCTTCCAACTAAAGCATATTCTCAACCTACTTTCACTGAGGAAGTATCTTTGGAGTTTTACATTCCAGAATGAAAATATGCCTGATCACTTTGCTGCAGATTTCATTCATGTTATGAAATATGAATTAAACATGAGTACTTTTAGCACAACAGCAATGCATTAAGCATTACTTTATGGGAGAAGTCTTTAAGCAGAACACTCAGGATAAGATATATTCTAAGGCAAAATAAAAGTGAATACAGAGTAGAATAACATTTTACCTAGGGTTTGGTTTCTAATGCCAGTTCATAAAACAAAAATAATGTACATTGAAAATCACCTATAAAATTTCTTAGGAAAATGGCATGTTGGAAACTATACCATTTCACAGGTCCAATACTCCAGCACTGGATGACACAGCCCTGTTTTTATTTGGGCACAGATAAAGGGGTCAGTTTATGCTTAGGAATATGTTATCTAAGATGTGTGTATGTCTAGATACTGAATGCCATGTCGACAAACTCCATGTGGACACTCATTTCTCGTCCCTAGCCACAAGGCAAATGCTTATCGGATGAGTTATTTTAGCTCTACTATTTAAATTTTCATTTTTTCCCCTCTCTCCCATTTTCTCCTTTCCTTTCTCTTGACTTTCTATCTTTCTCTGCCATGAGTGTTCAATTTAATTCATTAAAGTTATAAGTGCATATGAAGTAAGTTTAGTCTACCTTTTTGATTCCTACCTACACAAGCATGAAGCTAGACAGTGGCTGCACTTCAGCCTAGACTTGGTTGATGGTCACGTTGTGTCAGAAAAGTTTGATGATGATTCTCTCTGGTGCTGCCTACTGCATTTGTTTATTTAGTGAATAACTTCACCATTCTACCATTGAGCCAGAACCATTTAGAACTGATGATGTTGATGATGAAGATGATGATAACTTTGATAATGATAATAATGACAATGTTGTTAAAGATGATGATTTAAAAATTATTAATAATAGGAAGAAGAAGGAGCAGGAGGAAGAGGAGGAATTAATACTGTAATATTTATGGATTCTATACCATGTGCCAAGCACTGCACCAAGTGTTTTTCTTGGATTATATCCTACAACAACCATATAAAGTTGGTCCTGTTTTTATCACTCCCAATTTAAAAATAGAAAAGCCGATGCTTCATAATTTGACTGAACTAGTAAGTGATACAGCCAGTATTCAAACTCAGACAGTGTGATGCAAAAGCCTGTGATAATAATGATCATAGTGTGTGTCTGAGTCATCTCCAATCCTGTGCTCTCCACCCCCACCTCCCACTGCCTTCATTTCTATCAATCACCAAGTTAGGAAAATTCTACTTCCTGCAAACTCAGTTCCTTCGGCCACCTTCCTATTAGCACTGCTAGGTTCAGCCTCTCCTCTTCTCTCCCCTGGGCTGTGACAAATGAAATCTGCCAAGCTAGCTTCTTTTCACATAACCTTTACCTCTTCAAACCATTCTTCCCAGTGTCATCAGAGCAATGTTACTGAAAAACAAATCATTCCTATTGCTCCCCATCATAAGCCTGCTCTATTGCTCCCCATCACTGCAGAGAAATGCTCACATTCTTGAATGGGGCACACAGCAGCTTTGTGATCTTGCTCCAGTCCATCCTTGTAGTCTCATCCTCTGCCCCATCCCCACACCGACTCCTGGCTCAACTATTTCAAATGACTCTCCTTGCTCTGCTTAGATTAGGAGTTTCTGTTTCTTCTGCTTAGATTATCTTCTCAGCATAACCATCTATCTTCCTTCTTTTTCCTTGGAAACTCTGTACCCATCTTTGAGGTCTCACCTTAAACAGTCACCTCAATTGTGATGCTGTTCCTGGCTCTAGTAGGTGAGGCAGACCCTTCCTTCTCCATCCTCTCACAGTACACTATGCCTGCCTTTAGGAGGGCACTTAATCTCTTGCATGGTGACTTTCTGAGTGGAGGCCTGTGAGATCTATAAGAGCAGTGACTGTGTAACATCCATGGCTCCCTACAACCCAGTCCCCACCTATATTTGCAGCCTTATCTCACAATACATAAGTGGTGCACCTGCTATCTTAAACTCAATCATATCCTCCCTATGCCTCATAATTTATTCCCTCTGTATAATCAATTGGTCAGATCATCCCTTCTGTCTGGACAGGGTTCTCCAAATCCTCACTTACCAAAATCATTTTTATTAGGTTTGTGCAAAAGTCATTGCGGTTCTTGCCTTTGAAAGCAATGGCAAAAAACACAGTGATTTTTGCACCAACCTAATAGATGCAGACCAAATATCACCACCTTCTCAAAAATTTCCTTTCCCAGAGAAGGTGTCTTCCCTCGGAACTCCTATACTGCTCCCTAGATCCTGGCCTCATCTCCCTGGCACTTCATCATCTTCTGCTGTGTCTCAGGCTTCTCTGTCTATGGCTTGGTTCCCCTGCTCTAAAGCAACCCCTTGAGTCTTTTTATCAGAAATCATGTCTTAGGCATCTTTGTTTCACCTTTGCACCCAATCCACTTATCCTTACTTTCCCTCTGCTTCACAGCAGCAAGGTGTGATAAAAGAAGGCATGAATGTTAGTGATGGACCACACTGGTCACAGCACTCTCATCCCTTATATTCCCCTTTTGCATCAGAAAGAGCTCATGAAGCAACAGTGGGCTAAGAAATAGTTAATTTTGTAAAATGGACTGAGGGATGTTCTTTGGTTTATGGATCTGGGTCTGGTTTGTATCAAGAGTTATTTCTGTCTGGTTTGAGTGTATTGAACTGAAAGTTGATAAAGCTCTCGCTGGAGAGTAACAATCATCATAGCCAACATATGCTCCCATTTGCCATGGTGTGTGTATGCCAGGTTTTGTATGCATTTGATTATTCTTCACAGCAACTCAATAAAGTAATACTATTGTTAATCTTACAAATAAGAGAACTGGGTTGCAGAGAGGTGATGTAATTTTCTCTTTTTTTCTTTTTTTTTTTTTTTTTTTTTTTTTTTTGAGACAGAGTCTCACTCTGTCGCCCAGGCTGGATCGCAGTGGCGCAATCTCGGCTCACTGCAACCTCTGCCACCTGGGTTCAAGCAGTTCTCCTGACTCAGCCTCCCAGGTAGCTGGGATTACAGGTGACTGCCACTGCACCTGGTTAATTTTTGTATTTTTAGTAGAGATGGGGTTTCACCATCTTAGTCAGGCTGGTCTCAAACTCCTGACCCTGTGATCTACCCACCTCGGCCTCCCAAAGTGCTGGGATTACAGGCATTAGCCACTAAGCCCGGCCAAGATGATATAATTTATCTAAGATCACAGAGCTCACAAGTGGCAGCTCTGAGAATAAAATCCATGCCTGTTTCATATCCATGACTCAGTGCTCAAACTCTTAACCACAATGCTCCTTTCTTTAGAAGCTTTCCTAACTCATCATGGCAGAAGAGAAGCAGTGATGATGTTCTATTCTCTGGGGACTTACTTAAAGCAAAATTTTCCAACCTTGCCACTATTGGCATTTTGGACTAGATAATCATTTGTTGTGGGGGGTCTGTCTTGTGCATTTTAGTACAATTAGTAGTATTCTGGCCTCTGCAAACTACACGCCAGTAGTTCCTGCCTCCCTATTACAGCTCCAGTTTGACCACCAAAAGTATCTCCAAACATTGCCAAACCACTGGCTAGGAATCATTTGATTTAAAGGAAAGAAAAACCTCTTTGATTGGATAGTGTTTCCAATCTCTGTTCAAGTAACATGCTAAATAGAATGATATTGCAATCATGATATTGCAACCCAGGCTACAACAGTGGATCTCAGGTGAGGGGACATAAGAGCAGTGTCCCCTGGGTGTTTTCTTTAGCATCCATTATGTCCAAGCAAAGTATATCAGAACCCTGGACAGTGATTAGGGCAGCTGAGGCAGTCACATAAATCCTCCCTCGTGAGGTAACAGGGAGATAGGATCTTTCCTAGATAGGACATTTATTTCATGTGAAGCCAATTTCCAACACTTTTATTCTCATAAAATCCAGTTAAGATGGTAATTAAAAGTGCTTTTTCAGAGGAATAGCCAAAAAGGAACACATTGAAAGCAAACATGTGAAAAAGGAGGAGGGGTCATGCCAAATATGCCATGGTAATAGGTCCAGGTCTTTTAATTAATTATTCACATGTGAATTTTAGTTCTTTGAAAATTAATGATAAGGAAATTCCCTTCCAGCCCCCTACCTCTCCCAATTCCATCTAACATCACTACAAGAAATTAAGGTTTAGCCTTGGCCTTGGGTAATACCACCACAATACTGAACAAAAGATTGCAGGTATATGCTGGTGAATTGGAATCATTAATATTGGTATAATGACCATACAACTCAAATACATCTACAGATTAAATGTAATTCATATCAAAATACTAATGACATTGTTGACAGAAATAGAAAAAACTATCCTAAAATTTGTATGGAACCACTAAAGACTCTGAGTAGCCAAAGCAATCCTGGACAAAAACAATAAAGCTGGAGACATAACATTACTAGACTTCAAAATATTCTACAAGGCCATAGTAACCAAAACAGCATGATACTCACATAAAAACAAAGACCTAGACCAATGGAAGAGAACAGAGAATGAAACTGAGAAACCCACACACTTACAATCAACTCATTTTTGACAAAGACACCAAGAAAAGGACATTGGGAAAAGGACGGCCTCTTTAATAAATGGTGTAGGGAAAACTGAATATTCATATGCAGAAGAATGAAACTAGACCCCTATCTCTCACCATATATAAACATCAAATCAAAATGGATTAAAGACTTAAATGTAAGTCTTATGAAACTACTAGAAGAAAACATTGGGGTAATGCTTCAGTACATCAGTCTGGGCAAATATTTTTGGGGGAAGACATCAAAAGCACAGATGACAAGAGCAAAAATAGACAAATGGAATTACATCAATCTAAAAAGCTTCTGCCCAGCAAAGGAGACAACAAAGTGAAGAGACAACCTACAGGTGGAAGAAAATATTTGCAAACTATCCATCTGACAAGGAATTAATAATATATAAGAAGTATATTATTAATATATGTAAGAAATACAAGCTACTCAAAAGCAAAAACAAAACAAAACAAAACAAATAATTTGATTTGAAAATGGGCACCAGCTACTTGAGAAGCTAAAGCAGAAGGATCATTTGAGCCCAGGAGTTTGAGACCAGCTGGACAGCATAGCGAGACCTCCATCTAAAAATATTGGGCAAAAGATCTAAATAGACATTTCACAAAAAAGATATTTATATATACATATAATATGTATGTATATTTATATATACGTATAATATGTATTTATATATTATATATGTATTATATATTTATATATTTTATATTTTAAAATACATTATATATTTTATATATAATATATAAATATATTATATTTTATATATAAATTATATATTATATATAAATATGTATTATATATTTATATATAAATATATCTTTATATAATATATATATTATATATCTTTATATAATATAATAATATATTATAATATTTATTATATGTTATATAATATATAATGTAATATATACAAAATATATATAATATATAATACATATATATATCTGTTGGCCAACAGGTGTATGAAAATATGTTTAACATCACTAATAATCAGGGAAATCCAAACCAAAACCACAATGAAATATCATCTCACTCCAGTTAAAATGGCTATTATCAATTAGACCAAAAAAAAAAAAAAACCCACATACTGCAGATGTGGGGAAAAGGGAACACTAGAGCACTATTGGCGGAAAACATAAACTAGCACAGCCACTATGGAAAACAGCATGGAAGGTCCTCATAAAACTAAAAATAGAACTACCGTATGATCCAGCAATTCCATTACTGGGCATAATTCCAAAGGAAAGGACATCAGTATGCCAAAGAGATATCTGCACCCCATGTTTTTGGTACCACTACATGCAATAGCCAAGATACGGGAGCAACCTAAATGTCCATCAGTGAATGAATATATAAAGATGATGTGGCATATATACCTGATGAAATGTGATTCAGCCATAAAAAAGAATGAAATCATGCCATTTACAACAATATGGGTGAAACTCACATTATGTTAAGTATAATAAGCCAGACATAGAAAGACAAATATCACATGTTCTCACTCATATACGGGAGCTAAAGAAGTTGATCCTATGGAAGTGAAGAGTAGAATGATAGTTACAAGAGGCTGGGAACGGTGGGGGCAAGGAAAGGTGAAGAGAGGTTGGTTAATGGGTACAAACATACAGTTAGATAGAAGAAATCATTTCTAGTGTTTGAAAGCACAGTGGGATGACATTAGTTAACAATAATTTATGGTATATTTCAAAATAGCTAGAAGAAAATATTTGTAATATTCCCAACACAAATAAATGATAAATATTTGAGGTGATGGCTATGCTAATTATCCTAATTTGATTATTGCACAATGTATGCAATGTATAATTGTGTTACAAAATATCACATGCACCTCATAACAACTATATAGCTATTATGTGCCAATAAACACACACACACAAACAAAGAAAAAAAAGATTGTGAATAACTAAAGTTTAAAGAAAAGATTAATGAGCTGAATTTACCAAGGACCTTTGCATTTTTAACAAAGAAAAAAGCTAAAAACTCAAGAACTTTTTAAAAGCCCTAATGGTGGCAAAACAGGCAGTGGGACTGGAATTCTGAGCTTGGAATGAGATGTTCTGACACCCCCTTGTTAGCACCTCGGATTTTACTTCACGATCGTCACTCTGGTCTTTAGGCTCACCAACTGAGATGTTATAAAAATGCCCCACGTAAGCGGTATTAGTCTGCTGTCATGCTGCTAATAAAGACATACCTGAGACTAGGTTGTTTACAAAGGAAAGAGGTCTAATGGACTTACAGTTCCACATCGCTGGGGAAGCCTCACAATTGGTGGAAGATGAAAGAAGACCAAAGACACATCTTACATGATGGCAGGAAAGAGAGCTTGTGCAGGGGAACTGCCCTTTATACAATCGTCAGATCTCCTGAGACTTCTTCACTATCACAAGAACAGCACAGGAAAAACCCATCCCCATGACTCAATTACCTCCCACCAGGTCCCTTCCACAACATGTGGGGATTATTACGATTCTAGGTGAAATCTGAGTGGGGACACAGACCCAAACCATATCATAAGCTGACCCAATTCAATCAACAAACACTAGGAGACCATGAATAGTATTACTTCTATAGCTTAAGGAAGGGAAGTCCTGTGTCACACTCTTGATGAATGCTGTTTTCTAAACTTACTGTTGTAATCAGAATATTTTTTAAATGATATGAGAAAAAATCCTAGTTTCTCCTCTTACCAGCTCTTTGACCTGGGGCATATCACTCAATTTCTTAGAACCTCGGTTTTCTCATTTGCAACATGAGGAGAACAATACCCATATTGAAAAGTAACTGAGAGGTAATATGATTTATTTTCTCCTCATTTTTCTTCTGGGCTTTTCTGTGCTTGCCAGGAAGAGTATAAACTATTTAAGGACATTGCATATGCTATTATTCCAGTACAAGGTGGTTTCTCTTCCTCTCTGTTTCTTCACGCCTGCATTCATTCACCCAGCAAAATGATTTTCTCAGCTGCCAGGCAGTAGTTACAAACAGAAAGAAGTCCTGAATGCGTGGTTCCATTCACTCTGGGCAGCTCTTTCTTGCACTCTGTGCTGCACAAATAAATATATGTTATTTTCTATTATTTATGCTGCTGTCATTTCTATAAGATCCCACATAACTTATACTTTGTCAAAACAGGGACACTATTCAGACTTCATCTGCTGGCATGCTCCGGCATCCTTGGGGAAGCAGGGAGGCAGTGCACGGTGCAGTCTACAAGCCCTGCAGCTCCCTCACCTGCATCCTCCTCCCACGTCTTGCCCTGGCATTCCAAGGCTCTATAGAGTGATGACCAAAATAGAACAGAGCAGAGAAGTCTGGTATGAAATGGAATTTCTTGTCACGATATTTTGGAGACCATTTAAAAGACATTTAAATGGTACTTGGCTGAATTTGACCTTCACAAGGATCTCTGTTATCTTAAAAATCTGTTATTTTGGTTCTAGCCCAGGATATCTGTTGACAAGTGGCATTTCTCAGTACTGCCCAGGAGAAGCCCTTGGAGAAAAAAAAAAAAAACCTTCAAATTAGGAGGTTGACAGTCAGTATCTTTCTGTCCAAATAACCTGTGAATGAGAGGGTGACTTTAAACCTGAGTTCCCTGGGTCCACGGGGGTTTTTAGAAATGCCTGTTAAGGGCTACTTCAGAAAATCAAGTAGAGGGCCTGAGTTTGGGGCTTCAGGCCCTCCATACTTATTTAAGTCAGAGCAGCTCTAAATTAATCTATTTTTAATATGGTAGAATTATTTATGAGAATTTTAAAAAACAGTTGTATTACCAAAAAGACATTTGAGTGCATCTGAAATGATGCCTTTGGGGCCTTGTGTGGAAACCTCCAATTTCTCCTTAGGCTGGATGCATTTGTGGTTTTTGAAAATCAGTGACTTCTCAATAGCTACAAAAATGCAAAGGACGGTTAGGGGAAAGAAAAAGAGTGGGCCAGGCGCGGTGGCTCAAGTCTGTAATCCCAGCATTTTGAGAGGCCGAGACGGGTGGATCACGAGGTCAGGAGATTGAGACCATCCTGGCTAACACGCTGAAACCCCGTTTCTACTAAAAAAATACAAAAAACTAGCCAGGCGAGGTGGCGGACGCCTGTAGTCCCAGCTACTTGGGAGGCTGAGGCAGGAGAATGGCGTAAACCCGGGAGGCGGAGCTTGCAGTGAGCTGAGATCGGGCCACTGCACTCCAGCCTGGGTGACAGAGCAAGACTTCGTCTCAAAAAAAAAAAAAAAAAGGAGTGGTCACAATTGGGAAGGGTCCAGAGCCAGAAAACTTGTAAAAACCAACGACTGCCTTCTATCTATTTCTTCACAACTTTTCAAAAATATTACTATTTTCACTTCCTCAAAGCCAATTAACAATTTGATTCACTCCTATCTGACTTCCATCCTCATCACCCACTAAAACCAAAGTCTTCCTGTGACTAAAGGAAATGAACAATTCTCAGTCCTTCTCTCAACTGATAGCTCAACAGCATTTCACACTGATGGCCATGTTTTTTTTAATCAAAATTTTAATTTTTATAGTGGTATTTGTTAACATAAAATTTTAAATTATTCAGAGCTCACAGGAAAATGAACTATCTGTGAGTCATGAAAGACTATTCATTGTATTACTGCTCCAAATACTATAATGTCTTGGAGTTGGTTTTTGTAAAGAATTCAGGGATTATATTGTGGTTGTTACTTGTTTTATTGTACACAGTAAAAGGCATAAACTGAGCACTGCTGCAGATATTTGCTTTAAAATTTCTCTAGGAAGAAGCCACCCAGAGATAATTATCTTTTGATATTATCCTCTTCTTATGTTTCTCAAAGCAATTCGTAAATATTTTTGAATAATAACGTGAACATTACAGAACTCTTTATTTGGCAGGTCAACTTACAACCAAGAGAGAATCACTGGCCCAAGTATTTTTGGAAACAACAAGGAAATTTACATATTTCTCTCTTTTTATTATTCTACTTTAAGTTCTAGAGTACATGTGAACAACTTACAGGTTTGTTACATAGGTATGTATGTGCCATGTTGGTTTGCTGCAACCATTAACTCGTCGTTTACATTATGTATTTCTCCTAATGATATCCCTCCCCCAGCCCCATACCCCACCACAGGCCCCAGTGTGTGATGTCCCCCGCCCTGTGCCCAAGTGGTCTCATTGTTCAATTCCCACCTATGAATGAGAACATGCAGTGTTTGGTTTTCTGTCCTTGTGATAGCTTACTGAGAATGACGGTTTCCAGCTTCACCCATGTCCCTGCAAAGGACATGAACTCATCCTTGTATAAGGCTGCATAATATTCCATGATGTATATGTGCCACATTTTCTAAATCCAGTCTTTCACTGATGGACATTTGGGTTGGTTCTAAGTCTTTGCTATTGTGAATAGTGCTGCAATAAACATATGTGTGCATGTGTCTTTATAGTAACATGATTTATAATCCTTTGGGTATATACCCAGGAATGGGATCACTGGGTCAAATGGTATTGCTAGTTCTAGATCCTTGAGGAATCGCCACACGGTCTTCCACAATGGTTGAACTAATTTACACTCCCACCAACAGTGTAAAAGTATTCCTATTTCTCCATATCCTCTCCAGCATCTGTTGTTTCCTGACTTTTTAATGATTGTCATTCTAACTGGCATGAGATGGTATCTCATTGTGGTTTTTATTTGCATTTCTCTGATGACCAGTGATGACAAGAATTTTTTCATGTGTCTGTTGGCTGCATAAATGTCTTCTTTTGAGAAGTGTCTGTTCATATTCTTTGCCCACTTTTTGATGGCATTGTTTGTTTTATTCTTGGAAACTTGTTTAAGTTCTTTGTAGATTCTGGATATTAGCCCTTTGGCAGAAGGGTAGATTGCAAAATTGTTCTCCCATTCTGTAGGTTGCCTGTTCACTCTGATAGTAGTTTCTTCTGCAGTGCAGAAGCTCTTTAGTTTAATTACATCCCATTTGTCTACTTTGGCTTTTGTTGCCAATGCTTTTGGTGTTTAGTCGTGAAGTCTTTGCCTATGCCTATGTCCTGAATGGTATTGCCTGGGTTTTCTTCTAGGGATTTTAGGGTTTTACATCTAACATTTAAGTCTTTAATCCATCTTGAATTAATTTTTATATCAGGTGTAAGGAAGGGATCCCGTTTCAGCTTTCTACATATGGCTAGCCAGTTTCCACAGCACCATTTAATAAATAGAGAATCCTTTCACCAATTCTTGTTTTTGTCAGGTTTGTCAAAGATCAGATGGTTGTAGATGTGTGGTGTTATTTCTGAGGCCTCTGTTCTGTTCCACTGGTCTGTATATGTTTTGGTACCAGAACCATGCTGTTTTGGTTACTGTAGCCTTGTAGTATAGTTTGAAGTCAGGAAGTGTGATGCCTCCAGCTTTGTTCTTTTGCTTATGATTGTCTTGGCAATGTGGGCTCTTTTTTGGTTCCATATGAACTTTAAAGTAGTTGTTTCCAATTCTGCCAAGAAAGTCATTGGTAGCTTAATGGGGATGGCATTGAATCTATAAATTACCTTGGGCACTATGGCCATTTTCACGATATTGATTCTTCCTATCCATGAGCATGGAATGTTTTTCCACTGGTTTAAGTCCACTTTTATTTCATTGAGCAGTGGTTTGTAGTTATCCTTAAAGAGGTCCTTCACACCCCTTGTAAGTTGAATTTCTAGGTATTTTATTCTCTCTGTAGCAATTGTGAATGGGAGCCTACTCGTGGTTTGGCTCTATATTTGTCTGTTATTGGTGTATAGGAGTGCATGTGATTTTTGCACATTTATTTTGTATCCTGAGACTTTGCTGAAGTTGCTTATCAGCTTAAGAAGATTTTGGGCTGAGACAATGGGGTTTTCTAAATATACAATCATGTCATCTGCAAACAGGGACAATTTGACTTACTCTTTTCCTAATTAAATGCCCTTTATTTCTTTCTCTTGCTTGATTGCCTTGGCAAGAACTTCCAACATTATGTTGAATAGGAGTAGTGAGAGAGGGCATCCTTGTTTTGTGCCGGTTTTCAAAGGGAATGCTTCCAGTTTTTGCCCATTCAGTATCATATTGGCTGTGGGTTTGTCATAAATAGTTCTTATTATTTTGAGAAACATTCCATCAATACCTAGTTTATTGAAAGTTTTTAGCATGAGGGCTGTTGAATTTTATTGAAGGCCTTTTCTGCATCTATTGAGATAATCATGTGGTTTTTGTCAATGGTTCTGTTTATGTGATGGATTACATTTATTGATTTGTGTATGTTGAAGCAGCCTTGCACCCCAGGGATGAAGCTGAGTAGTTCATGGTAGATAAGCTTTTTGAGGTGTGGATTTGGTTTGCCAGTATTTTATTGAGGATTTTTGCATCGATGTTCATCAGGGAGATTGGTCTAAAATTTTCTTTTTTTTGTTGTGTCTCTGCCAGGCTTTGGTATCAGGATAATGCTAGCCTCATATGATGAGTCACGGAGGATTCCCTCTTTCTTTATTGATTGGAATAGTTTCAGAAGGAATGGTACCAGCTCCTCTTTGTAACTCTGGTAGAATTTGACTGTGAATCCGTTTGGTCCTGAACTTTTTTTGGTTGGTAGGCTATTAATTATTGCCTCAATTTCAGAGCCTGGTCTATTCAGAGATTCAAATTCTTCCTTGTTTAGTCTTGGGAGGGTGTATGTGTGTCCAGGAATTTATCCATTTCTTCTAGATTTTCTAGCTTATTTGCATAGAGGTGTTTATAGTATTCTCTGATTGTTGTTTGTATTTCTGTGGGATCGGTGGTGATACCCGTTTATCATTTTTATTGTATCTATTTGATTCTTCTCTCTTTTCAATAGTCTTGCTGGCGATCTATCAATTTTGTTGATCTTTTCAATAAACCAGCTCCTGGATTCATTGCTTTTTTGAAGGATTTTTTGTGTCTCTTTCTCCTTCAGTTCTGCTCTGATCTTAGTTATTTCTTGCCTTCTGCTAGCTTTTGAATTTGTTTGCTCTTGCTTCTCTAGTTATTTTAATTGTGATATTGGGTGTCAATTTTAGATCTTTCTTCTTTCTCTTGTGGGCATTTAGTGCTATAGTTTTCCCTCTACACACTGCTTTAAATATGTCCCAGAGACTCTGGTACATTTTGTCTTTGTTCTCACTGGTTTCAAAGACCATTTTTATCTCTGCCTCATTTCGTTATTTACCCAGTAGTCATTTAGGAGCAGGTTGTTCAGTTTCCATGTAATTGTGTGGTTTTTAGTGAGTTTATTAATCCCAAGTTCTAATTTCATAGCACTGTGGTCTGAGAGAAAGTTTGATGTGATTTCTGTTCTTTTACATTTGCTAAGGAGTGCTTTACTTCCAATTATGTGGTCAATTTTAGAACAAGTGTGATGTGGTGCTGAGAAGTATGTATATTCTGTTGATTTGGGGTGAAAAGTTCTGTAGATGTGTATTAGGTCTGCTTGGTGTAGAGTTGAGTTCAAGTCCTGGATATATTTGTTAATCTTCTATCTCATTGATCTGTCTAATATTGACAGTGGGGTGTTAAAGTCTTCCATTATTATTGTGTGGGAGTCTAAGTGTCTTTGTAGGGCTCTAAGGACCTGCTTTATGAATCTGGGTGCTCCTGTATTAGGTGCATATATATTTAGCATAGTTAGCTCTTCTTGTTGAATTGATCCCTTTACCATTATGTAATGGCCTTCTTTATCTCTTTTGATCTTTGTTGGTTTAGAGTCTGTTTTATCAGAGACTAGCATTGCAACCCCTGCTTTTTTTTTTGCTTTGCATTTCCTTGGTAGATCTTCCTTCATCCCTTTATTTTGAGCCTATGTGTGTCTCTGCGCATGAGATGGGTCTCCTGAATGCAGCACACTGATGGGTCCTGACTCTTCATCCAATTTGCCAGTCTGTCTCTTTTAATTGGGGGCATTTAGCCCATTTACATTTAAGGTTAATATTGTTATATTTGAATTTGATCTTGTCATTATGATGTTAGCTGGTTATTTTGCCCGTTAATTGATGCAGTTTCCTAATAGCAACGATGGTCTTTACAATTTGGCATGTTTTTGCAGTGGCTGGTACCGGTTGTTCCTTTTCATGTTTAGTGCTTCCTTCAGGAGCTCTTGTAAGGCAGGCCTGGTGGTGGCAAAATCTCTCAGCATTTGCTTGTCTGTAAAGGATTGTATTTCTCATTCACTTATGAAGCTTAGTTTGGCTGGATATGAAATTCTGGTTTGAAAATTATTTTATTTAAAAATGTTGAATATTGGTCACCACTCTCTTCTGGCTTGTAGGGTTTCTGCCAATAGATCCACTATTAATCTGATGGGCTTCCCTTTGTAGGTAGCCCGACCTTTCTCTCTGGCTGCCTTTAACATTTTTTCCTTCATTTCCACATTGGCGAATCTGACAATTATTTGTCTTGGGGTTGCTCTTCTTGAGGAGTATCTTTGTGGTGTTCTCTGTATTTCCTGAATTTGAATGTTGGCCTGCCTTCTAGGTTGAGGAAGTTCTCCTGGAAAATATCCAGAAGAGTGTTTTCCAACTTGGTTCCATTCTCCCTGTCTCTTTCAGGTACACCAATCAAATGTAGATTTCATCTTTTCCCATAGTCCCATATTTCTTGGAGGCTTTGTTAATTTTTTTTTTACTCTTTATTCTCTAATCCGGTCTCCTCACTCTATTTCATTAATTTGATCTTCAATCACTGATACCCTCTCTTCCACTTGATCAAATTGGCTACTGAAGTTTGTGCATGAGTCATGAAGTTCTCATGCCATGGTTTTCAGCTCCATCAGGTCATTTAAGGTCTTCTCTACACTCTTTATTCTAGTTAGCCATTCGTCTAACCTTTCTTCAAGGTTTTTAGCTTCCTTTTGATAGGTCAAAACATGCTTCTTTAGCCTAGAGTAATTTGTTATTACCAACCTTCTGAAGCCTACTTCTGTCAACTCATCAAAGTCATTCTCCATCCAGCTATGTTTCATTGCTGGTGAGGAGCTGCGATCCTTTGGAGGAGAAGAGGTGCTCTAGTGTTTAGAATTTTCAGCTTTTCTGCTCTGGTTTTTCCCCATGTTTGTGGTTTTATCTACCTTTGGTATTTGATGTTGGTGACCTACAGATAGGGTTTTGGTGTGGATGTCCTTTTTGTTGATGTTGATGCTATTCCTTTCTGTTTGCTAGTCTTCCTTCTAACAATCAGGTCCTTTAGCTGCAGGTCTGTTCAAGTTTACTGGAGGTCTACTCCAGACCCTGTTTGCCTGGGTATCACCAGTGGAGGCTGCAGAATAGCAAATATTGCAGAACAGAAAATATTGCTGCCTGATCCTTCCCCTTGAAGCTTTGTCCCTGAGGGGCATCCGCATGTATGAGGTGTCTGTGGGCCCCTGCTGGGAGGTGTCTCCCAGTTAGGCTACACGGGGGTCAGGGACCCACCTGAGGAGGCAGTTTGTCAGTTCTTAGAGCCCAAATGCCATGTTGGGAGAACCACTGCTGTCTTCAGAGCTGTCAGACAGGGACACTTAAGTCTGCAGACGTTTCTGCTGCCTTTTATTCAGCTATGCCCTGCCCACAGAAGTGGAGTCTATAGAGGAAGTAGGGCTTGCTGAGCTGTAGTGGGCTCCACCCCGTTTGAGCTTCCTGGCCACTTTGGTTACCTACTCAAGCTTCAGCAATGGCAGATGCCCCTCTCTCCACCAGGTTGCAGCCTTGCAGGTCAATCTCAGACTGCTGCGCTAGCAGTGGACAAGGCTCCATGGGCATGGAACCCACTGAGCCAGGCACGGAAGAGAATCTCCTGGTCTGCCAGTTGCTAAGACTGTGGGAAAAGCACAGTATTTGGGTGGAAGTGTCCTGTTTTTCCAGGTACAGTCTGTCACGGCTTCCCTTTGCTAGGAAAGTGAAATCCCATGATCCCTTGCACTTCCTGGGTGAGGCGACACCTTGCCCTGCTTCGGCTCACATTCCGTGGGCTGCACCCACTGTCCAACCAGTCCCAGTGAGATAAATCAGGTACCTCAGTTGGAAATGCAGAAATCACCTGTCTTCTCCATCAATCACACTGGATGCTGCAGACCAGAGCTGTTCCTATTTGGCCATCTTGGAACAGACCCCCACTGATGGCCATTATTTTTAAACCATGCCAATCCATTAGATTCCATGAACTCAGAGGCTTCTGGTTGTGACTCTGTTTCTCATGAGTCTTTTTTGAGCATTCATCTTTCTTTTCCCATCTCATCAGTTTTGTCCTAGGTTCTCTTATCTTTTCAGAGTTCTGTCATTTTTGGTGAACTCATTCACTCTCATGATTTCAATTATATCCAAGTGCTAACGACTACTAAATGTTTCTTCAAACCTTGAGCTGTAGACCCACAAATCCTCATTTGTGTTTTCCCTTAGACACCTCATTTCAAAATGTCCAGAGCCGATTTCATCATCTTTCCTATAACCTGGTCCTACACTTTTAGTTAGTAGAGTCATCACTATCACCATCTGCAAAGCTGCCCAAGCTAGAAACCTGGGCATGTTCCTTGACTCCAGAATCCTCAACCACTTCCCCAGCCCTCTTTTCCATCCTCATGTTTAATCAATCATAGGAGAGCCATTTTGACTTCTAAATATTTCTCATATCTTTCTGCCTCCCCTCTACCCTACTTCCAGTTCTTAGTTTAGCCCATCCTCATCTATCATCTGAATAGTAGTCATTACTCCTGGCTGGTCCCCCAGTACCCAATTGTACCTTCTCCAGCTTATTCTCCATGCTTTAGGCAAGTTGATCTTTCTAAAACACAAAGTTAGTTAGGTCTACACTTCAATAGCCTTTAGTTGTTTCTTTGGTAAATTCAAACTACTTTAACATGACTTGACAAGACAGTGCATAGTGTTACTCCAGCTGCACTCTAAAGCCTCACCTTTTGGTATTCTGTCAAAATTGGAGACTGTATGTTCTCCTTGTTCTATAGTCTTTCCATGTGTTGTTCTTGCTATAAGCTGGAAGGGTCTTCAGTCTCCTCCCAGCTATTTACCTGAATAACAATGACTTTGTCTTCAAATTGCAACTCATACATTAGTTCCTGAGGAAAGCATTTGCTAATCCCTCAAGCCTTGGTAAATTTACTACCTATATGGTCCCATTAGTGCTCTTGCTTTCTTTTTATATGAACACTGATCCCATTGCTATTGTCTGGTTACTTTTTCTATCTCCCATCTAGACTCCAAGCTTAAAAACACATACACCTGTTATATCTCTAGCATTTAGCAGTGTGCTCAGCATTCAGTGAAGGATCCCAAGTGAATGAACAAATGAATGTCCTCTAAAGAACAAAGGAGAAAGAGCCTTAGATTAAGGACTCAAGAGAGTTGGCATTTTAGATGTATGTTAAAAAAAATAAATAAAAACAGACAAACAATGGGGAATTTGCTTCCAGCACTGAAGAGATTATTTAACATCACTTAAAGCATGAGTCATGTTATTTAAGACCAAATATGCAGGATTTAAGTATTTCTGGAATTGACTACATAGACGTAAAACCAGGCTACATTTTTTAATGGGATATTTCAGATTGATGTGGGATACTACATGGTAGAAAATGAAAACCTTAAAAGTAACAGAGAATCTCAAGTATAAACCCTAAATCTTTGGTGGGACAAAACTCAATTAATAAATACCAAACAAATACCTCTTCTAAGTGAGGACTGTGCTGGGTGATTCAGAAATGAGTAAACTCTGTTTCTTGATTTAATGAGTTTACAGCACTGAGGAAAAAACCAACAACCACAGCAAAAAAATTACTGTACTGAATTGGTAAGTACAATAGCTAGGATGAAGGAAATACTTTAATTGCACAAGAAGGGAACTACTAACTCTACTTTTCAGGGAGATATTCTAGAAGAGGTGACAATTGAACCAAGTCACAAAGAACAAATGAGTAGGATGGGATCTGATGGAGAATAAAGGTAGGGAGACTTTAGGGAATTTTGGACAGAGAGAGAAGTCATCACAGGATGAGAATCACTAAGGAAAAACATGGCATGTCCAGGAAGAGCAAGCAGACCCCAGAAGCAAGATCACAGCAGTCACGGAGCATAGTGGAGGATGATAAGGCTGAAAATGCCGGTAAAACTCAGGCCTTGACCACCATGATAAGGTGGCTAATAGCAATGAGTAACCACTAAGTTTCTTAAGGATATTAGTAATGTCATCATATTTAACTTGTAGGAAACCTACCCAACTTATTGGAAAGTGGAGAGAATAAAAGAGGCAGTGATGAGTGCTCAGGCAATCACACAGGGATCCCTAGGTAACTTTAAAAATAAATGACTCGGCTGGGCTTGGTGGCTCATGCCTGTAATCCCAGCACTTTGGGAGGCCAAGGCAGGCAGATCACGAGGTCAGGAGATCAAGACCATCTTGGCTAACACAGTGAAACCTGCTCTCTACTAAAAATACAAAAAAAAAAATAGCCAGGCATGGTGGCATGTGCCTGTAGTCCAGCTACTTGGGAGGCTGAGGCAGGAGAATCACTTGAACCCAGGAGGTGGACGGTGCAGTGAGCCAAGATCACACCACTGCACTCCAGCCTGGGTGACAGAGTGAGACTCCATCTCAAAAAGTAAAATAAAATAAAGTAAAATAAACGACTCATAGAGATAATGGACTGTGTGTGTGTTTGGTGTGTGTGTGGTGTGGGGGGGATATGTGTGTGTGTGTGTGTGTGAATGCACATGTGTGTGAATTTGGGGAAGAAAAAAATGTGGGGAAAATATGAGGGGGAAGATAAGCTTGTAGGTTTGAGGGGTGGGAGCTGGTTTACAACCTCTACTTCTCTAAATGCTGGATTTTCTCACAAGTGGTGCCTTAGCAATCTTATTCTTCCACACAGTTTGAAAAGGTCAATTTCCCAAATTCATTTCATAAGGTGAAGAGCAACTCACAGAAAAGATAATGAAGCATATCATGAGAAATAAAACAAGGTGTTTCCTAATCTGCAGAATGACTTTGTGCTATCTAAGTAGATCCATCTGCCAGGCTTCACTTTGTCTCTACAGCGCCTTTTCCTAGATGCCAGGGCAGTGTTTTTCCCCAATGTATTTTACATGAAATATTAAAATCTGAGGTAAATTCAGAATGCTAAGATCAATGCATTTGTTAAAATATCAATACAACAAGAACAGCTGGCTTGTACCCTTCCTTGAAAAAAAAAAAAAAAAAAAAAAAAAAAAAAAAAAAAAAAAAAAAAAAAAAGCTTTCTGAATGTTCCTGGCAGATCTGTCATCTCTTCCTCAAATCAAGTGACAAGTGAGTTATACAATGGGGCTTCAAAAAGTTCAAACCATATTGCACAGCAGATGCTCTAAAACTATTTTTCAGAGAGTCTGTTCAGGCCCCCTACTGCCCTCTGATTCCCTTTAAGCGATTTATGACCTACTCTCTTTTTGCATCAATTACACCATGACCACATGAATTCACAAGATGAATTAACCTCACTTCTACTTCAATATTTCCGAACACCCCCACCACTACAGCCCCCAACATCTCACCACCATATATACACATTATTCTCTTTCACATATTGTCTAACACAGGATTATTCCAGAAATGTATTAGTGCCAAAATGACCAATGTGATACACACTGAACTTTTACCTAATGCACTGGTTCTGCTCCTTTCTTCTTTTGTTCCACCATAAATCCTCCAGCAGCTTTCAGTTTTGAGGATAATGGTCTTTTTTCTCATTTCTATTTCATCTTATTTCCCAATCAATCTCACCTTAAAATTAATCCAGGTTAGCACTTCATATGATGCTCATCATATACGAAATTCTATAGATCGTTCTTGGATCCACATTTTAGAGGTACTCTTCATTATAATGCTACTTCCGATGAATTCTTACCTTTGACATATTGAGACTACAAAATACTTTGCATTTATAGATCTTGTTGAATTCATGACTATTACCTACACAGCAGCAAATCATGAAAATTAGAGTTAGAAAAGTCTTATTAGGACTGCAAGTCCATCCCCAGAGGCTATCTAAGACTGTTACTTATAATTCAGCATTAAGCCCTCAAAATGGACCAGGTTCTTTACAGAACAAAGAGTTGCACAGAATTTCAGCCCAAGTTATTTACAATAATGCACCATCACCCTGCCCGTTTTTCTCTCTAAAGGGGTCCACAAATGGGGCTTCTAATGTGTGTTCCACAAACAAAGATTGTATGGCTTGATAAATTTTTCTTACGAGAATCAGGAACAAAATAAACATATAGAATATGAACTCTGGGAATAACTTCTTTCAGGGTTTCATCCAATTTTCTTTTCTATATTTAAGTAGGACAGAAGAAAACCAATTCGCAGTCTACATCATTTCCTACTTTGTAATAATTGAATAGCTGGATAATGTCTCCACACTCCTTTCCTTCTGCTTTCTTCGTCTCTCTCTTTCAATGGGAATACATTTGTGTACGTACCTATCATTTAATAAAATACATTATACAGTGCTTGACATATAATGGGCACACAATACAGTTTTGTTAAGTAGATGTATAATAAGTACACATTTTTTGGATAACATGATTGTGGTATGACTGACTCATCTTTGCATTGTTATATGAAAAGTACTAGGAAGAGTATGCCAGTACTTTGAATATTCACTCTGCTTTAAAAAATCCACTGGATCAAATGCACAGTTCTTCAGTACACATCAAAGATACATAGATTCACAAGTCATAGAGAATTTAAATTAACTGACATTCAAACCAAGATTTTGGTTGTCATTTAAAAATTATTTTAACTAAAATATACTACTGTCCACCAGAGGAGTTTTAAAATATACCATTGTCACTGTGATGATGAGTGGTAGAAACTACCAAGATAACTAATGACGTCCCCCTTCTCTCTTTTTTTTTTTAACCTTTTACTGAATCAATTGAACTGAACAGTTATTGGTCTCAGATATAGATATGTAATGTAAATAAATATGCAGGTGCTATGGAAACTATATAGCCAGTTGATGAACTGAATATATTACTACATTTCACTGCTTATTTCAGTGCCAGGATCTATGTGTTCAATGCAAATACCTCAGGGTGCAATTTGTAACTCATTCTTTCATCTTGGCTATGGAAATAGAGTAATAATTATTCTTTTTAAAAAACCCTGTGATATTTGCCATACAATAAATAAAATATTGATCTTCCACTTTCCTGACAAAGGGAAATGGACACAGAGCAGTAGTATTTCTTTTCCAAATGCTCTCTTGAACTATCATACCCTTTCTCATATCCTCCTTATGGAACTCCCACCCCAACGAAACAGTGGACACATGGAGATGTATCACTAATGCATTTGCCTGAAAATGAAAATATTTATCATAAAGTAAGTCTAATATTCTGAAATTGATGTTCACTAGAAGTGAATAAACAAAGCGTGAAAATCTTTGCAACTGAAAGTACAAAGATCATCACTATTTAGATTAAGTGATAGGCAATTGTAGTAAAATTTCCCTGTATTAGAAGCCTCATTTAGGAATACATTAGCTAAATATTACAATAGCTATGAAAGAAAATTCTGCAGCTCTGGTTTGCTAGTCAGAAATCTGTGGCCTCAGATCTGCCACTAATTAACCACACGAACTCCTGAAATGTACATGCTTTTTCACGGCTTTAACTTATTTGCTTATGAAATCAAAAAGATTGAAGTAGGTGGTTTCCAGGGCCTTTGCTGCTAATAAATCCCAGGCTTTCAATATGTCACACTTTCAAGAAATATGCTTTCGAGATTTTGATATATTTTAGCAGATATGATTTGACTCTTGGTATCATAACTATATACAACAAAAATCTTTTTATGACATTAAACCCCCATAAGGCAGATAAACGGAATTTCTTTCCTTACTGATTATTAGCATTTAATCTTTTCCACTTTCCTATGACCCTGTAAGAAAGGCATGGATATCCTTCACTTTCCAGATGAGGAAACTGAAGTTCAAAGAAGATGAAGAATATACTCAGTCAAAGGTTCTAGTAAGAGGTGGAGCTGGGATTAGAATTCAGGTCTAACTGCAAAACCTGTGCGTTACATTGTAACAGACTGGATTTTAAGCAACACATTAGATTTTGGTACTGTATTTACAATTTTCTATTCTTTTTTATTACAGGGGCCACTGAAACATAATGATATGTAATATATTTTTGTGTTTACATTGTGCCAGACACTGTCCTAAGCACTTGACGTGTGTTATGCCATTTACATTTACAATAATCTTAAGTGAAAGAGAGGGGGACAAAGAGAAAGAGAGGTCAAAGTCATATAACAACTAAGCAGGAGATGAAGATTCAGATTCGAATCCCTATTTCTGATGCCAGAGCTTGCTACCTCATACTGTCTCCACACGAAACACCTCTGGATTTACACTGAAATGCTTTCTTAAATAAATGGAGAAAATGCTTACAAAGCGAAGTCCCTGCAGAATTATCTGAAGAAAAAGTATTTTAGGGAGTAAGTCTTATTGTGGGCCTTACTTCCTAGCATTTCAAAACATAGTGTATGTGGTCAAATCTCTGCTCTCTCATACTCCAGACGGCTCCAAGATGTTTCCAGGGCAATCAGTTATTGCCTCTAATGTTCTTGCTCTATCGCGTCTTTGAACTTTGGCAGTAAAATCGCTAACCTGCTTCCATTCCATATGAGGCACCTGATAGCCTTAAGTGTATGTGGGTCGTCACAATAGTGAAGGCGTGCTTTATTATTGAACACACTGAGTATCAAGCAACTGAGTACTTAATAAGTATTAATAGTATGTACGTTGGATATGTACCAAATGAATCGCACTTTGTGTATTTTAACATATGGGCACCAAGAAGAATGTGTGTATGTATATAAAACAGAGACTTTTTGTTTTATTTCAAATGTACCTGCGCTGGGTTTTCAGTTTTTATATATCAAGTTTTCATAAAGGATGGCATAGCAGAAAAATGGAATGTTTGGAAAAATCAATTTTGAGGCTCTCTTTTTAAGGAAAAGTGCCATTACACACCCTGCTGACATTCCCCTTTTGGTAGGATCTGCATTTATATTAAACATGCCTAAAAGTATCATCTTCAGTGGGTAAAATGCATAGTCTCCCATGACCCAGAAATGCTCAATTGTTTGTTTCCTTGCAAGGGTTATGCTTCTGGTTGTGACACACTGAATAAATCCATCATATTTTTGTCATAAAGTAGTATCCCAATTTATATTCTTTAGCCCTGGCAATCATACTGTGTCCACAGATAAAAATGACGTGAAAGAAAACAACTGGCTACTGACTGAATTCAACAAAGCTTCCCCTTTACCATCTTCCAACAACCAGTTCACTCCATGTATCCACATTCCCAAGCTAGTTTGTACATATAAGCATAGTAAGACATATTTAGCCTCTTAGACTATTTGCCTTACCCAGTAAAAAGGACAAGTGTTATTAACTGATTACTCCCTTAATTTGATAAATACTGACTATCAATCTTGATTTTTTAAGGCTCTGACACATTGAGAATCTGGAAAGACTTTAACAGCTCCATAGAACTAGCTGTTTCGTCTACCTGAAATGCTCCCCCTACAATTATCTGTATAGCTCACTACCTTTTCTATTTCACTGCATAAATGTCTATTTCACTGCATATTTCACTGCATAAATGTCATTTTATGCTTAAGGCTTACTCTGATCAGCTCATTTTAACTTACCACTGTACTTTCTATTTCTTTCTCAATTAATTTCCTCAGTGGCACTATTCCGTCTAACTTTCCATAATTTTTTTCTTGTTTTTGTGGTATCTTTCACCACTAGAATGTAAATTCCATGAAGGCAGAGAGTTTACAGTGTTTTGCTCACTACTGCATTCCCAGTGCCTAAGGCCCGTAGTGGACGCTCAATAAATATTTATTGAATGACTGAAAGAATGATATCCCCCAAATATAGGTTTGAACATCCTATAATGTCCAAGGTTTATATTCAAATGTAGCTTCTAACAGGGATACACTCTATCCAAAGGTATATTTTCTTTTCCTAATTATAACAAAAGTGTGTGTTGTAAAATCCAGAGTCTTTCTTTCAAAGACTTCAAATATCCAGGGACCTGACAGCTGCAAGACCTGTGTTCTAGTCTTGGTTTACCATCGTCTACAGTAGAGTGACCTTGTTTAAGTCACTTAGATTCTTGGAGACTCCATTTTATGGTAATATAAAATAAAGAACATAGACTAAATGTTGTTTTTACTTTATTTTATACTCTGAAATTCTATGGTTCTTTAAAGTAGTTTCTTCTATCCCTCAAATGTTTGTTTTCCTTTTTAAATTTTAATTTTAAAAAGTGCATATATTTATGAGGTACAATGTGATGTTTCAGTACATATGTAATTATCATTTCGTTGTGGTGGGAACATTTAAAATCCACTCTTTTCAGCAATTTTAAAATATACAATACATTACTATTAACTACAGTCACCTTGCCATGCAGTAGGTCACCGGAACTTATTCCTCCTGTCTAACTGAAACTCAACACCCTTATCAATCAAGTGTTTTAATCATTCCATGTGTACAGACATGTAGTGGTTAATCCAAAAGATGTAGAGAAGATGTAAGACCTAGTGCTAACACTGTAGTTATAAGAAACAGAGAATCAGAAAGATCTGTTATCCAGGATTTTATATGTAAATTTATATGAAAGTTACTTAACAAAACCAAATGCTTCTGCTTCCTTGCCATTCCTCCTACCATTGACAGTTTTGAACTTGCGAATTACACCCTACATGAGCATAGCTCCTTAACTCATTTTTTATCCAGATTACAAAGCCATTGAACTGTCTTTTCATCTCGGATGCTCCATTGAATATACTATACAATTTTTCAACACCATAATTTGATCTGAGAACATCTGCAAAAAATCAAGAGCACATTTTTCCCCTTCTCAGCACTTGACTACAAACTTCACATTTCAGACATTGTTCCACAGTTCCTGTGACATATTATTGAGCAAACCATCAGTTACACTTCTGTTTTGGAAGGTGTCAACACGAATAGAAAATGAGCCAGACTCAGATCATCATTCACAGAATTAATTACCTGCTCAACTTTGTTTCTTCTAGAAATAAGAATCTCTTGGCATTTTCTCTGCTGTTATTCTTTATTTAAAATGGCTTCTTATAACAATTGAGATTATTCATTCACATATTTATTTTTTCCAAATAATCTGAGTTTCCTGGAAAGAACTACAAAGTTTTCTCTGGGGTTGGTGCTTCAATAGGTGAAAGTTCCAACATAAGGAAGTTCAACAGACAATTCAAATTTTATTTCAGTCACACACACATGAAACCTAACAGTTATCTCCTCTTACTTTCATTCCATGCCTATGAGTCTTCTAGGCCTCATTTCCTCCTTCCCACAGAAATTCAATGAGAAAGGCCACCACATTCTTTGATTCAAAACTCTCCACTTTTCTCCTTTCTTTCCTACTTGCACCCTACTATTCATTTATTTTCACCTTATTTTCATGTGGAGCCCCTCCATCTGCTACTTTTCTCTATTATTTCTTTGTATCCTTATTGTATTTTATTTATTTTCTAATTGTATATTGACTCACTAGGGCTCCCATTACAAAATATCATGGACTGGTTAGCTTAAACACAGGCATTTATTTTCTCAGAGTTCTAGAGGCTGGATGTGCAAGAGCAAGGTGTCAGCAGGATTGGTTTCTTCTGAAGCTCTTTCCTTGGCTTGTCTATGGTTACCTCTCACTGTATCTTCAAATGGTCTTCTCTTTCTGTGTGTTTCCATGTTCTAATCTCTTCCTCTTAGAGACACCGGTCGTATTGGATTGGGACCCACCTATATGACCTCATTTCCTCTTTGTCACCCCTTTAAAGGCCCTATTTTCAACAACAGGCATGTTTTGAGGTACTGGGGGTTAGGACTTCAACACATGAATTTCAGGGGAATACAATTTAACACTTTATTGTGTTTCTCATTTTTCTTTCTCTTTGCTTACTCAGCTACTTTTCTTCCATTATTTCCTATTTTGTTTTTATAACTTATATTCTTATGTTGGTCTCTATCTTTCAGATCCACCTCCTTTGCAGGCCTCAGGGACACTACTTTCCTGAGTCACTTCTCCTTCCAAGCATCCCAGCAAACAACCAAACCCTGTGACTTTTAGTCTTGAGACTGAAGAGGGAAGTTGGGAGATAAGATGAGGCAGCAATCATGTACGTCCACTTCACCCTGAACCAGATCCCAGGAAGTCTTCTGTGGCCAATCTACTGCTACAGCCAATAATGGGAAGGGAGGCAGAAAGACCAGCCTGCCAGATTTTGATCTTTGCATTTGTTTCCATAAAGAATTAGATGTGTACTATCAACTTTGTTCATTGTAAATGTGCTGCTGACTCTTCATATTTAATAACTGAGCAGAAATACATCTATTCTTCTTTCAAGTCTACTATCTTTACAAGAGAAATTATTATTGATCTTATCAATTACCTGTCAAAACACTGCACTGTGATGCTGAACCATAGGCTTCACACTAGGTACCCAGAGAGCCCCAGAGAAGTTCTCCATGTTTTGCTTACTTAGAGGTGCAGGGAGACCAACAGTCAGTTCCCAAATATCTCTTTCTGCTCTAGGAAGTTTGACCCCCATTCTCTTGCTTCAAGTGTTTATTGAATCTGAACCTTCATTCTCTTTTTAAATCTAGAGTAAAGAGAAATACTACTGCTCTACACATACTGTGATGTGTAGAGTTAGTTGTGAGTTTCCTGGGAGGCAAAGAAAGCCTGTGTTTAGGGCACCCTGCAAAACAGGAACACCAAAAAGATGTTTGAAAGGTTTTTATGTTTATTAATGATACCTATTTTTAATTCATTGTTTTTCCTTTCTGTCCTGTGAGCAATGATATACTTTTTAAAAGCATCAAATGAGCCATCTTTGGGAAAAAATAAGATCTTTATTAGATTTCTTTCTTTTACTTTAAATCCTGGTGTTATTATTTTGTAATTTTGAATTAAATATGTGAAAAGAATGGGCACAGCCTAAGATTTTTAGTGCCACTCTTTCTGTTTAGTTCAACTTGATTTATATATAAAGTGCAATTAGAAATGATAAATTCTTTATTTTAAAAAAACTTCAATGGAACCAGTATTTTGACTAGTCTTGAATAGATTTAGTTTTTAGAAGGCACTGAATTTAAGACATCAACAAAAAATGTGATTCAGAATATTCACTGGTTCTGGGCTTGCAGCGTTTTTGTTCTTTGTAAGTTGTACATATATTTGTAAACTCTCTTAAATTCTTACCTGTTGATATCTCTAAGCATTTCTTTCATCTAAACTAATCCAACAGGAATTTCTGAGAGGGACAGCTCAATCCTTGGCCTAACCCCAACTGCAGACTTCAGCTCCATCAAGAAACTAAGACAAAACCTCTTCCCATTGTGGGGAATTTAAAGAACTCTAGGTTAGGAGAAACAACAACAACAAAGATACCTACCTAGTTAGCCTCTTTGCCCTCCTTGGTCTCAAGATCCAGTAACTGAATCCTGATATTGGTGAACTTCCCAGTCCCTAGGGCCTCGTAGCCTTTCTCCCACTCTTCCTAAAGAACTTCCTTTCAGTTCCTGCAGTACAATGTCTTTTCACCACAGATGTTAATTCCACCTAAGGACAACACTGGGAGGGGATTTGTAGCAGATATTAACCCATTTTTCTAAGTATTTTCTACCAGTTCTACCAATGAGAATATTAAAGCTCAGTGACTGGCCCAAGGTCCCATGTCTTAAAGCCAGACCTTCTGATTTAGCCTATAGATACTGAGCTCACCCCTGCTTCACACCGTCACCTTCTAGATAGTGTGCTTCCATGTTCCACAACAAATTTGACACCCAAATCAGAAAATTTTAAAAGGGATTTAGTCACCCTGGGTCATTCAAGAGCAAAAATTAGAAACATAGGTCAAAGAATCTGATCCAGACCAATCTATTCTGAGTCTACTTTTGACTCTGGGTGACTGCGGGCCCATCCCTTAACCTGCAGGTCTCAGTTTCCTCATTTCTAAAATCAGGGAGGTGTTCACACAGTGCTGCTCAAAGTGTGGCCCACTGTCCTGTGCATCCACGTCATCTGGGAACTTGTTCCAATGTAAGACCTCAGGCCTCACCTCAGACCTCCTGAATCAGATACTCTAGAGAATGGGACCAATATCTATGCTTTATACAGCCTTGCAAGTAATTTTGATACACACTACAGTCTGCATGTGTAAAACACTGATCTAGACCAGGGTTCAGCAAACTGCAGCTCTCAGGCTACCTATTTTTGGAAATAAAGTTTCACTGGAACATAGCTATACTCACTTTTTATGTGCCGTCTATATATGCTTTTGCACTCCATTGGTGGTGCTGAGTAGTTGTGTCAGGGGCCAGGTGCAGTGGCTCAGACCTGTAATCCCAGCACTGTGGAGGCTGAGGGGGGAGGATCACTTAAGCCCAAGAGTTGGAAGCTGCAGTGAGCTATGAACACACCACAGCACTTCAATCAGGGTGATAGAACAAAACCCAGTTTCAATTTAAAGAAGAGATACTATATGGCCCCTAGAGCCTAAATGTCTACTATCAGGCCCTTTGCAAAAAATGTTTGGCAACCTCTGGCCTAAGCTACCCTTTAGTTAACCTACTAAACTAAAATTATCATATTCAAGCAGTTGGGCATCAATAATTGATGACTGGTCAGATTCTTCTAAAAATTTATCCTTAAACAATAAATGAGATTAAAGACATGAAAGAATCTGATTGAAAACTGAGGAATGAGGCCCTGGAGCAGTTCATGCCCCTGTAGTCCAACACAGCCTCTGTGCTTGCCTTTTCTACTTCTGGGAAAGAAGAAGCCAGTATCAGCACCATTCTTGACCTGCTGCACTTCCCTTACCCTTCTTACATTGCTTTCAAAAGCCCAAGGTTGGAGAGTCTAACGCTGATCCCTGACCATGCCAATCAAAGCCATCTTTTGTTCATCTTCTCTTGCTCAGCAATTTGCAGTATAATTTTTTGTCTGTTGAAAGCTGCAAAGCTCAAAAAGTAAGGTAAATACTAGAATAATGTAAGAATCAATGTTGTATTTACTAGAATCCTTCTTCTGGTTTATCTAAATTTTTTCACCCAAATGAACTTTAAATGACTAGTACACAGTGTATGTCCCCATCACTAGAAGAACTGCTTGAATAATGTTGTTATTAATATGTATAGTCACACAAATTTGCCCCATGAATATAAAGACACTCCCCACATAGTGTATCTACATTTATGCTTATTCTCTAAAATAAACATCTCTCCACTTAACTGGAGTGATATGTACAATATTTAGCAGAATACTGAGCATGTAAAAGGTACTAAAAATGATGCATATGTGATGATGCCAATATTAAGCACATAGTAACATTACTGAAGGAAGCTCTCTGTAGTAAAGTCCACTAAGTGGAGAAACATCTCGCTGTGTGAAAGCTAGTGTATCACAGATATAGAAGCAAATGATTCAAAGGAGTCTCTATTCAAACCTCCAGAGGGATATAACTGCTTTTTAGTTTCAGCTTTTGTTTTAAATCAAAGCAAAGCAATAACCATTTAAATAACCTTTTCAGGCAGAGTGTGTGTTTGCTGCTAAATGTGTCACTTACTGGGAAAAGGACTGAATGGGTGGAGCTCCAGCATGCCACCTTTCCTAGCAGGCACTCTGTCCTAAAGAAAGGAGGAGGATTTATGAGTGGCCTTGGGGTCTAGTCCTCTGTAGGGTGATATTTTGGGCAGATGGGGAGAGGAATTCAGGCTTGTCCTCATTATGTGGTAAGAAATAAGAATAAGAAATTTGAGGCATTGGGCCAGGCACAGTTGCTCACGCCTGTAATCCCAACACTTTGGGAAGTCGAGGCAGGTGGATCACTGGAGGTCAGGAGTTTGAGACCAGGTTTACCAACATGGTGAAGCCCCATCTCTACTAAAAATACAAAAATTAGCTGGGCGTGGTGGTGCATGCCTGTAGTTCCAGCTCCTCGGGAGGCTGAGGCAGGAGAATCGCTTGAACCGAGGAGGCGGAGGTTGCTGTGAACCAAGATTGCACCATTGTACTCCAGTGTGGGTGACAGAGCAAGACACCATCTCAAAAAAAAAAAAAAAAAGAAAAGAAAAAAAAATTTGATGCCTTATTCTCAAATATCTTCATTTTACAGATGTACAGTAAGATTCAGAAAAGCAGTGCAACTTACTTAGGGTCACATAAGTCGTTAACAACAAGCCGGGACCATGTCCAAACCTCTGAATTCTCTACCTGTGTGGTATTTGGAGATGGGATAGAAACTTAAGATAGTCAACTTGTAGTCAGCATAGGAGGCTATAAAATAATCTATACCTGTAAAATCCTTCTTTCTTACACTGAATCATTAACCTCTAAAAAATGAGGTAGAAAATGAGCACTGATATCGAAGAGATTAATTATTATTAGGAAGTCTGTCCTTTCCTTCTGCTCCTAGAGCTGCCTGTGCCTGATTTCACATCATCATAGGCTATTAGTCAAGTGGTAACAGGAACTTATCTACCATAGATAAGGCAAGCAATAAAGCCACTTTAGACTTTCTGAGCCAGAAAGGGTCTGAGAGCCCATCTATTCAAATGCCCCACCCATCACAGAAATCTTCTCTGCAATGTTATTGTTGGTTGATGGACAATTGACCTTTGCTTTACTATTTCAAGTGTCAGAAGTTTGCTTTATGCGGAGTCAATGTGATCCATCACATAGTGCTGTTTATCTGGAATGGTAATCACACCTATATAAGCATTTCAAGATATAAGCATTTCAAGATCTGCATGCAGATGTTCTGCTAAGCAGAGAGAGGTAACTCAAATCCAGTAGTCCCATATGCTGCATGTGATTGTCTACATGGATGAAGGGGCATTTTTTTGTACCTAACACTTGTAAGCAGTTGGACTGGGGAAGAAGGAGGGAAAAACACACACAGGTTTTTTTAAAACAGATGTGGTATAGACTAGTGGTGGCCCTACTGGTACTATGCATGCATAATGCTTCCAGACATCAAGTGAAATCTGGAAGAAAAGGATGTAAGAATCCTGACCTGGGTATTCAAGCCCAGCACTGCATTCTCCAATGTGCTAACTAGATAAACCAATCTTCTGGTTTTATACCACGCCAGTCAGCTTCTGCATTCAACAAACACCAACGTTGCTCTATCCTTTGAAAGGTAAAAGGAAGCAGGACTTGGAGACTTGCACGAGCTTAAAGATGTAAGTAAAGCATGTACTGCTGGTGGTCTGCTGCTCTCATGGTTTCTGAATGAGGCAGCATACCAGATTCTTTTAGCATCTGGGCTCCAATCTAACTTTCCAGCCTCATTTCCTGCCATTGGACCCCTCCCTTACCTTATTCACCACTCCCCTTCACCAAACCGATATCACCTTCTTTTGTTCCAGCTGTACTATGCTTTCCACCAATGCACAAATCCCAGGCTCTTTGGCTCAACAGCTTTCTATGTCAGACTTTTCCCTCTGCTTTATCCATCCTGTCCTCTGCGGTTGACCTGGCATGCTCCCATGCCGACTCCTGACCCAGCTCAGAGGGTGTCACCTTTGTGAAGCATGCCCTCCTCCAAGGTGAGGGCAAAGGCAGCTGTTTCCATACCTCTCAGGTTTCCAAGATGGAGACTGTTTCTTACTTACTTTATGTGCTTGATATTTAGAATGAACACAGAAATATTCAGTTGTATATAAGTGCAAATCAGGGCTAAGACAGTCTTTCCCTGGAGTTAGTTTTTATGTGGTTGTGATGTTCCTACACTATCTTCCCATGTTTTATTCCCAAATTTCTGAAATTCTAAATCTTTGGAATCTTTAGAATTTTAGTTTTTTTAATCTAAAATTGAGGCAATGGCATAAATACCTTATAGGCTTACAGCATTAAATGATAAAATGTACTACTACACTTAGCAAAGTGCCTGGTACATGAACAGGGGCTCAGTTATTATTAGTTTATATTTCATTCTTATGGTGCTTTTGCTTTTATTGATTGTTCTATTGATTTTTGATCAATTTTGACTATCTATATAATTATAGTAATCAGACTGAAGAGGGGATTTATGAGGTAGTAAGAAAGACTAAACTTCTACAGCTAAAACAGGAAATCACTGGCCTAACACTGTAAAGAAAATAAATGTAGTATCAAAGGAGAAAATTTTTGCTTTAAGTTGTGACCCACATATTTCTCAGCAGGTACTTGTTGCTTTGACGTTTTTGAAATCAAACTTCCAGTTCTAAAGTTTCCAGAATCCCATGACTGGCTTTCAAAGACTCTATACTCCTACCTCCAGGGAGAATTGCGACACACCATGTAGGGTCAAATGGCGGCTCTGCCCTTGATCCATTTCCCTTTGTGGCTTCTTGCAAAAGCTCAATATTGGCACTGTGGAGGAAACTTGTCCTAGGTATAGCCCAGATATTTCACAAGGTATTTAAAATCCATTTTCATTGCTCTGAATTTAGTTGGCATTGAGATCACCCATCACCTTCTTCTGGATAATTTATTTTATAATAAATTTGAATCATAGGTGATGATTTAAGCATTTCCTTCATGAGCCAAAATCATCCCATTCCTCACAGACCCCATTTACATCATTTTTTAAACTCTACCTAGTCTGATTTAAAAATCACTCAAATACTTATCAAAATGGTGCCTTAAATATGAAAACCAGTGTCATTGCTGCATTCATATTTCTCAAAGAACAAGTTTAACCTTATTTAGGTCTGTCACAATTATGTGTTAGGCTGAAAGCTACTGACTATTAATGGTAATTACTTGCTTAAGGAGTCCCTCCCCAGGTTCTGAATTTCAAATCATAGCACCTCCAGGCTTACTGGCAGGGGCTATGGTAGGGGCTGAGCCAAGAGCAGGGAGCTGAAGCTGCAGGCGTTTCCTCTGGGAGGCCCCCAAGGAGACTGATGGAATCACAGATAGTCTTTAACCAAACACCAAGCCTACCTGACAGGAACCACACAGCAATTCAAAGGCTCCCGAGCAACAGCAATGCATTTTAAACACATTCCCAGCCTTCCCTCTGTCAGTAACAAATTAGACTTGTCACTTTCTCCAAGCAGATTTAGTGAGGACATTACCAATGTTAATGATCTGTGCTTGCCACCGGAGGAAGTCTCTGGGAGCAGAGTTTGGTAGGGCCCAGGGAAGGCTTTCATTTTCTTTTCTTTTCTTTTGCCTGCATGGTAGCATGACAAGTGCTGCTTCTCCACAATCACCTCCCTCTCAAGTTTGGGGAATCTCAGACGATATGATGTGAAAATCTCATGTATTTTACTCCTCAACAGACTGGCCAACACTTACTCACTGTTTACTCCTATGCCCTGGTTCAATTTAGGAAAATCAGGGGAATTATCCTCTACAAGCAGTGAGTGTGCTGGGAGAAAAGGAGGGGAAGATGTTTTACAGGCTGCAGGCTCTCCAAGGTTGCCAATTGAGAGGTAATTTTTTGGTTGTTGTTGTTGTTGTTGTTGGTTTTTGGTTTTTGGGGGGTTTTTATTTGTTGTTGTTGTTTGTTTGTTTGTTTTGAGACAGAGTCTCCCTCCATCGCCCAGGCTGGAGTGCAGTGGCACAATCTTGGCTCGCTGCAAGCTCCGCCTCCCAGGTTCAAGTAATTTTCTTGACCCAGTCTCCCAAGTGGCTGGGATTACAGATGTGCGCCACCACGCCAAGCTAATTTTTGTATTTTTAGTAGAGACGGGGTTTCACCATGTAGGACAGGCTGGTCTTGAACTCATGACCTCAGGTGATCCACCCACCTCAGCCTCCTGAAGTGCTGGGATTACAGGCATGAGCCACCATGCCCAGCCAAGAGGTAATGTTTTAAGAGTAGTGTATTTTAAACATGATCTAAACTCCCCTGGACCTTATTTCTACTGAATTCCACTGTTTTCTAGAGAAAGGGGCTTGAAATTAAGTACAAGCAGGAGTCCAGTGTTACTAAGATGAACAATTCATGTAGAACATCTCCACCTTTAGGAATAAAGCTTCTTTAATTTATTCCCAATAATTAAAGACTTTTCCCTAATGCATAGGTGCAATGCTATTGATAAGTAGAGTCCACTTTCCTAAGGTGTCTTTTTCAAAACTGGCCCAGAAAGGTAAGCAACAGTAAAAAGAGGATGCCTCTCTGTCCCAATCATAGCCATTTATTTTGTAGTAAATATAACCTATACAAATCCATTCATCTAAACCTACTAAGCTCCAGCAATATTTCAGTGAAACTAGCTCCAAAACAGAAAAAAAAAATTAATGTTGATAGCTCAAGTTGAAATGGATTGAAATTAAATTTGCCAAGCACCCACAGAGATTACTAAAAATAAAAAGGACCAAGTGTTGCATTCCATTAAAGGACATAATAGGTTTCAAAGAGAAGACTATTAAGCCGGGTATATTGAAATTGAGCTATTTATAGACTAAAATCTCCTGAGTTTGTCAATAGCTTTTCATTTTCCTTTGAAATTAAGCAGCTTCTCTTACAAGGCTCAGGCTTGGACCCAGGTATCCACAAATGAGTTAATAAAAGCCATAATTAAGGATGACTCAGGAGGGATTTTTTTTCATATTCCTCATATTATGGGTTGTTCATTAACCATCGTAATTTTTAGGGTTTGGGGAAGCAACAAGATCAATGGGAAAAAGATGACAGATCAAAAGGATGGAATTTGCTGCGCTCATTTTCCTATAGCATTGGCAGAGTCAATTTTGCTTTCAAGCCCTGGTTTGCATCAGCCTAGTAGCCAGAAGAACACCAGGAACAAAAGGAAAAGAAAACAACAAAAGCCCAAACAGACAATGCCAAGGAAAGATTTCAGAAGCAGCGCTCATCTATTCTTCTGCTATCTTTAGTCCAAGCCAGCATCTGCCCCCAACATGTGGCAGAAGAGTCCTGTGTTCATCTCCTACCGTAGGCTAACACCACCTTTCCTTTGATTATCTGGGCTTTGAAGTATTTTACTGCACATGCACACACACAAACACAACAAGATGAATTTCTACAGGGCAAACTTCAGTTGATGCTTTTTTCAGGACTTTTTTTTCCCCTTGTCTTCTTGTCTTTTTCCCATATATATTTCTTCAGCACACACTTTACTTCTCTCTCCCCTTTTCCCTTTTAGAGTTGCCATCTCTAACTGGTCATTCTTAGTCAAGAGATGACTAAGTTCTGTGAGGCATCTCCCACTGGGAACCTTGCCTCAGTGTGTGCGGATTAGAATTGCAGGCTGGCTGCATTTTTGATAACTCCTGAACATAATGTACTATCATCTAGGGATAGAGGAAGCCAGTGGCATTTGGACTGAGCAGCTCAAGGAACATAGTTTTCAGATGCCTTGGATATTGCAAAGTCTGCATTGGATTTCACCCCATAGGTATACTACTTATTTATTCTTTTAATTTCCAGGCTTTTGTGGATTCAAGAGGGCCTGGATCCACAGGAGCCAATTATGCTAAAGCCTTTTTAAGTTCAGCTTAAAACCCAAGATGCAAAGAAGAATCTTCTGAACTTTGTAAGAAACAGTTTATTGCCAACATGTTAAAGAACTGTATTTAATATCCAGTAGTAAGCAAAGGATAAGCATGAAGTAACATATGTTGATGTATGCATGTGTCACCATTTGCTGTGGAAGCAAGGAAACCCAAAATTCAGTTGTTTATACCACGCACATATTTCTCAGTCCTGGGTTCTTGGGTTGGCCGTGGCTCTCCTGGGCTTGGCTGGGCTTCTCTGGGCTTGGCTTCAACTTGGGTTCAAGTCTATTTCACTAACCCTCATTCTGGAAACCAGACTTAAGAAGCATTTGAGATGGGGCAAACACCCCTCCAAGGGTCTGCCATGTACCCCCAAAATACAGAGCATGGAAATAAAGGAAAATCTTCAGTTCCTTCAGGGAGCATAGCTAGCCCTGAGTAGTAAATGAGCAACTTGATATGCAAGAAGGTAATAGTAGCTTAAAACAATTCAGGGACATATGTTGGAGTCACAAGATGTTTTCTTTCCCGTAGAAACTAAAGATAACATCTTTTCTTTTTTATTAAGACTATCTCTCTATTACCCAAGCTGAAGTGCAATGGTACGATCACGGCTCACTGCAGCCTCGAACTCCTGGACTTGAGCAATCCTCCTGCCTCAGCCTCTTGAGTAGCTAGGAGTACAGGCATGTGCCACTACACCCAGCTAAACTTTTTAGTTTTTAGTAGAGATGGGATTTCACTTTATTACCCAGGTTGGGCTCTAACTTCTGATCTGAAACAATCCTCCTGTCTCAGCCTCCCAAAGCACTGGGATTACAGGCATGAGTCACTACATTCAGCCAACATCTTAGCACATGGTCCTGAGCTGTTTTTCAGAAACCCAGACCACCACCAAACAGATCCCCTGGCACACAGATAAAGGGGAACTGAGGACTGAACTCTGACCACTGTTCTTTGTTCTAAATTTCCTCCTGAGGGGCCTGGAAGAAGTCATGTCCACGAGCCAAAACTAACATTGTTTTATGCTGATCCCAAATTTTTAGACAAACCATTGCCTCCTTAACCAATAGCAAAGCAGAAAATCTTTGAATCCATCTATGACCTGTGGGCCGGTGCTTTGAGATGTCCTGCCTTTTTAGATGAAACTAATGTGTAACATCCATGCATTGATTTATGACTTTGCCTGTAATTTCTGCTTTCCTGCCTTTAAAAATCCTTATGTAGCCATTAGAGAGGTTGGGTCCAAAGCAGGAGCTGCTCAGTTCTCCTTACTTGGTGCTCTGCAAATAAATGCCCTTCTTTCTCCCACAGCAAACCTCAGTGTGGATGTTTGTGCTTACTACAACAGGCATGCAGAACCTAGCTTGGTTGGGTAACACCTTCATTATCTGGGGCAAGCTGTTCTGGTGACAAAAGACTGAAGCTCAGGAGGGTAAGTGGAAATATGAATTCCTCTTAAATTCTTTCCTTAAAGCTGGTACAACGTCCCTGCCATCCACATTTGCTTCATGCCATAGGACTAAGCCAAAAGTCAGTGGGGCATAAAAGGTTGGTATGATAAAATAAATAAATAAATAAATATTTGGTCTTTGTCCCAGGTTCCTGGCATATAGTTCTTAAAACCCTTGGAATTTACTCTCTTTTGTATGCTAATGAGATAACTGATTGGGGGTGGGGGGCGGGTCTAGATAACTTCAGGATGGGCAGGCTGTTCCCCAGGACACAAACCATCTGATTACAGAGTTAGAACTTTTAGCGTTCCCACCCTGGGATGGAAGAGAGACTAGTAATTATATTCAATCACCAATGCCCAATGGTTTAATCAATCCTGCCTATGTGATGATACCTCCATGAAAACCCTAAACAATGAGGTTCCGGCAGTTTCTGGGTTGATGAACACATCCATGTGCGAGGTGAGTGGTATTCATACCCAGATTGAGCATGGAAACTCTATCTCCCCACCCTTACTTTGCTCCATGCATGTCATTTACTTGGCTGTTCCTAAATTATATCCTTTATCATAAACCAGTAATCATAAGTGATACACCTTCCTGAGTTCTGTGTCATTTTAGCAACTGCACCTGAGGGGAAACGATTCATTTTAATCCCAGAATTGGAAGTGTGGGTAGCCTAGAGACCCTATCTTGTCTCAGCTGGTGTTCAAAGTAGGCACTGTTTTGAGGGACTGAGCCCTTAACCTGTGAGATCTGTGTTAATTATGGGTAATGTCAGAATTGAATTGAATTGATGAACACCAGGTCAGTGTCAGAAAAAGAGATGGTGTTGGAATAATATATTTGGTGTCTGAAACACCATGCAGAAGAGTATTCTAACCACAGGGAAATCAGGCTTTAGGGGTGAATGAGTAAGTATGAACAAATCATGCAGTCTATCACAAGGTATTCTGGAACAGATTTAAGTGCATTGGAAAAGCTTAGCACTGTTGAGTATTCTCAAACTCCAATTTCCCAGTGCATTCCCTACTCAACTGTAGCAATGTCTCCTTCCTTAATAAAAATATCAACAGCATTCAGCATTAGACTGAGGAACTCTTGTTTCCTAGTGAACATTGCATATGACTTTAAATGATAAGAGAGAATTTTGACTATATATTTTGTGTCCCTAGCTAGGCTTCAAGAACTTGAAGGAAGATGCTCCATCTTACCTATCCTGTGTATTTATTTATGCAAAGTCTGGCACATAGACAGTGGCAGGTGCATTTTGCTCATTGATATCCTACAGGTATCAGAGCTCTTATTATCATATAAGTATAATTATAAAGACATGTACTTAAAGAATATTTAAAAGAGTCCCCTAAAGAATCACATATTCATTTTCTCAAGCCTCACACACATCTCTGACTTGTCTCCCACTCAAATTATATTATAAAAAAAAATATTAAGAAAGCAAAGAAATGTAAAACAACACAGAGAAGTCCAGCACAGTCCTGGGCACTTTCCTTCCTTTAGCAACTTTGATTCCCCTACAGCTCTGTCACAGGAATATCAGAATACCACCTCCAACCCCAGATGTCCAGATGAGGAAATAAAGACTCAGAGACATAGTGTCATAATGGCACAATTAGCAGGCAACAGAGCCACCAATTGAACTTAGTCCTATACAACAAAAGCTTTTCTCTCTACTTGATATTTTTCCACAGCACTGGTCCCAGACCACATCTCAAGGAACTAGCAACTAAGAAATGCTGCCATCAATAGTATGAAATCTATGAAATGTTATTCATATTTGAAAAAGAAAAAGAGTAAGGAGAAAGGAGCCTGGTGTTAGCTATCTCCGGCAAAAATTATTGTTTATGACTAGGGTTCATTTACTTATTTTCCAGAACGCTCTATGCACATTATGTTTAAGTATACTATAAACAACGTTCCAGAAGTTGGCAAATTTATAAACTGGAAATTAACCAAATAAGATAAGCAGGCTGGGTGCAGTGGTTCACACCTGTAATCCCAGCACTTTGGGAGGTCCCGGCAGGAGGACTGCTTGAGGCCAGGAGTTTGAGACCAGCCAGGGAAACATAGTGAGACCTCGTCTCTACCAAAAATAAAACACAATTAGCCAACCATGGTGATATGCACCTGTAGTACTCACTATTTGGGAGGCTGAGGAGGGAGGATCACTTGAGCCCAAAAGTGTAATGTTATGTTGAGCTATGATTGTGCCACTGTACTGCAGCCTGGGTGACACAGTGAGACCCTGAAAAGAAAGAAAGAAAGAAAAAAAAGAAAAGAAAACAAAAGAATAGAAAAGAAAAGAAGGCAAATAAGCACATGAAAAGATACCCAACATTATTAGCCATTAGGAAAATGCAAGTTGAAATCACAGTGAGATACTGCAACACACATATTAGAATGGCTAAAATGAACAAGACAGGCAATATCAAGTATTGAATGAGGTAAAGTATAAAGTAACTAGAATTCTCATATATTGCATACAAAGTAAAATTGTAGAGCCAAAACTACAATCACTTTGTAAAATAGTCTGGAAGTTTTTGAAAACTAGTATACAAACTATATAACCCAAATATTTGACTACTAGGTACTTAAGAAAAATAAAAACATATATATACAAAAAGTCAAACATAAATGATCACAGCAGCCTGATTTGTAATAAGTCCATGCTGGAAACAACCCAAATGTCATCCACGGATGCATGCATAAACAAAGTGTGGACTGTCCATTCAGTGGAGTACTGCTCAGTGAATGAACTACAGATTTACATAACATGTGTAACTATAGATCTGCACAACATAGAGGAATCCCAAAATAATTGTGCTGGGTGAAATAAGCCAGACCACCCAAAAAAACTATTATTCAATTTTATGAAATTCTAAACAATGTAAACTGATCTATAGTAATAGAAAGCAGCTCAGTGATTAGACAGGGATGGGAGGTGAAGAGACATATGGTGGAGGAACTACAAAAGGGCAAAACAAAACTTTTGCAGGTGATGAATGTTTATCATCTTGATTGTAGTGATGGCTGCATGGGTATCTACATATGTTAAGCTTATTAAATTGTACCCTTGAAGTTAGAAAAAATTTACTATGTGTCAATTATATCACAAAAAGTTTTTTTTTTTAATTAATTAATGCATTTAGGGACAGGGTCTCTCCCTCCCTCTCTCACCCAGGCTAGAGTGCAGTGATGCAATCATAACTCACTGCAGCCTCAAACTCCTTAACCCAATTGATCCTCCTGCCTTAGCCCCCCAGGGAGCTAGAATCACAGGCATGCACCATCACACTTGTCTAACATTTTTATTTTATGTTATTTTTCTGTAGAGATAGGAGTTTCTCTATGTTGCCCTGGCTGGTATGGAACACCTGACCTCAAGTGATTTTCCCACCTCAGCCTCCCAGAGTAAGCCACAGCACCCAGCCAAGCTTTCAAAAAAATTGTATCATATAAGCATAGTGTAAAGAAAAATTATTTCGACATGAAAACTTAGATCAGTGTCTGGCACATTTTAAGCACTCTATACATGCTAAGATCTTGTGACTATTACTCTCACTGTTATTGAAAGGGATGTTGTGCTGTTTGCTGGTATTAAATATAATCTATAAAGACCTACTTTCTACTCTCTAAGGTAATTGCCTTCCTATGTCACCGATCAACCATGACAAACTTGACAATATCTATGACAAAGCCTTAAGAATAACTCTGACCAAAGAACATTCTCTCATGTCTACCTTTTGCACTGTGAGAGGTATATTAGGAAAACAGGATCTTGTCTGTGTGAAGCCAGTTCTTTCTCCTGACGAAGGCTTTTGATAATCCTTAACATGACAGTGTTTTAGTGTTACTGAGCTCAAGAATGCTAAATAGGACTCAACAGTTTCTAAATGTTTCATTAGTTTGTGGGGAGCCAGAAGTGAAGCCAGCCTCGCTCAAAGATTCATTACGATCCAGGTGTTTGAACAGTTTTGCCAATTTTTTTTCCAGATACTAAAAAAGATTATATTCTCATCACTTCTTTACTCATGCACTCATGTATGATGGTGTTCTAATATCATTGCTAGGTGTTTTGACTTCATGGTGCACAAATTTCTGTTGAGACCCAAAAGACTCTATAGGAAGCAGCCTTGAAAATGTAAATAGTTTGAGGGTTTCTCTTTAGGTTAGAACTGTGGGCAAGAAATAAAGAAGTTTACTAAGAGTGCTGGGTACTGGCCAGCAGCCACCAACAGAGTGAATGTAAGCTATGTCTTAAGTGAGAATGTATAAGTGACTGCATTTGCAGATTAGGTCTGGTGATTGGTGATCAAAAAAATAAGGGAGCTCTCCAAAGATCAGGCTTGAAGAACATCTGTGTTATCAACATGTCTAAGCTTTTTAAATATACTACCCTGATAACTTTCATCTTTGTTATTTAATGACAAGATCTTTTGCTCTCGATTTTGTCTCCAATACTCTATAAATAGGCTCTCCACTTTACTGACCACTAGTAGGAGAAAGAGTGGGAGGAAAGGTAAAACTCATAGTATCATTATCTTCATCATCAAGTATTAATTTTGCTGATTTTTGCCACATTTTAGCAATCTCCTGTATGAAAATTGAAAGGGAAGGTTGAATTCAGGATGGATTGAACATGATCCTTGTCTTCATATTTACAAATAAACAAAATGCAACCTCACTGAAGTCAGGGAAAGTATCTTGCTGACCATTTTATTCCCAGTACCTAGAACATGTCAGACCAAGAAACCACAGTGTATGTAAAAGAGAAGTAGAGAGACAACAATAACAAAACATCCTATTTTATGCATAGTGAAACCACTATTTATTCACCTCTACTTTTGAGATGGGGAAAATAAGCAGCAGAGTATAAGTAATTTTCCATAGAAGAGAAAGCAAGTAAGTTGCAGAACCAATATTTTTATAAGGAAACCTTTTATTGAAATATAAAAATATGCAGAAATGTCCATGTGTCCTAAATATCTAGCTAAATGAATTTTCACAAATTGAATACATCTGTGTAACTACTGCGCAGCTCAAAAAAATAGAAAAGCACCTGCACTCCAGAAGCCTTCCTCATGCCCCATCCCAGTACATATTTTTCCACAAATTAACCACTATTTGAACAACTAATACTAGAAAATAGTTTTCCTTGCTTTTGAACGTCATATAAATTTAATGATATACTATGTTCTTTCTGTGACTTCTTTTGCTACATATGGTCCTTAGATTCCTATTTGTTGTATATGCAATATAGTTTGTTCAATCTTTTTGTATAATATTTTACAGCATAAATATACCACCTTACCACCATTTATCTGTTTTAGTTCTGATAGACATTTAATTATTTTTCCAGTTTAGGAATATCGCAAATGGTGCTACTATAAATAGTCACGTACATGTGTGCCCATAAGAATGGACATGTTGGGTCCTAGGGTAAGCATATATTTAGCTTTAATAGACATTGCCAGATTCCTGAAAGAATTATTCCAATTTACACTCTCTCCAGTAGTGTATGAGAGTACCAGTTGCTCTATATTCTTGACAACACTTACAATTTTCAAATTTTTTTATTTTTGGCAATTATGGTGGGTGTGCTGTGGCACACTACATTGTAGATTAAACTGCATACCCATGATGAGTTATGAAGTTGAGCACCTTTAGTTTACTGGCCATATGGATTACCATGTTGTGAATTGCTTCTTCAAGACTATTGCCCTTTCTTATTGGATTTTTTTCTTATTGATTTTTCCAGGACCTTTGCATAGTCTAGATATGAACCCTCTGATGAAATGATGTATTATAAACATCTTTCTCATTTTATGGCTTGGTTTCTTATTTTCAAATATATATTTGGTAATATTTGATATATTTGATAATAGGTTTCTTTTAATAGGATTTATTTTTATAAATCATTTATTTTATGGTTAGAACCTTTTCTGTCATACTTAAGAAATCTTCACCTGCTCTGAGATTGCAAGGTTATCCTTCTGTGTATTCTCAAAAACAGTAACCATTCTATCTTTCACATTCAGATTTACAATCCATTTAAAATTGGATTTCGTGTATATGTGTCGTAAGGGTTAAGATGCACTCTTTTCCATATGAATGTCCAATTTACTTCACATCATTTACTGAAGGAAAAAAGGCTACTTTTCTCCCACTTCCTTGCAGTGGCAATTTTCCATAAATCACATAACCATGTCTGTGTGGGTCTCATTTGGACCCTTTAATTTGTTCCTTCAGCCTGATCATCTCTCCTTGCACTAATGCCACAGTGTTTTAATAACTGCAGCTTTATGCTAAGTCTTGATATCTGCTGAGGAAATTCTTTTCCTCTCTCTTTTTTTAAGTTTGTCATGGATTTTCTTGGGCCTTATATTTTCTATATGAGTTTTACAATCAAATTATCAGTTTCCAAAAACAAAACAGACAAACATAATTCTGCTCAAATTTTGATTAAGATAGTTTGAATTTAAATGACCAACTTGGGATGGAATTGATTTCTTAAAAACTTGAGTTTTTGAATTCACGGACATAGAGATTTCTTTTATTTACGTGTGTCTTCTCAAATGTATCTCAGGAAGTAGGTTTTAGTATAAAAACCATATTCATATTTTATTAAATCTATTCATAAATAATTGATGTTATTTATGCCTCTATAAATTGTATTTTTAATAAATTTCAAATAACATTTATTTTAGATGATATATTAAAATATAACTGAGTTTTGTATGTTGACCTTAAATCCAGTGACCTCATTAAATTAGGTTACTATTCTTTTGCATTTTTCTGTAGATTTCTTTGTATTTTCTCTTCACAGCCTAAGGCCTGTAGGAATAATGACAACTTAATCCTTTTAAATCCTTAAAACTTTCTATTTCATTTTCTGACCTTTGTGCATTGTCTGTTTTATTACACATTGATTAGAAGGGGAAATAAGGAAATCCTTACCTCAATCCTCTTTTTAGTTGGTAGTAAGACACCATTAAAAAATGTTTAGGTTATTTTTAGCTAAATATTGATCTTAAGAATGTTTGTTTCTGTCACTAATTTGCAATGGGTTTTTTATTATTTTATTATATATGACCAATAGGTTTTATCAAATACTTTTTGGACTTTTTGAAAAATGAGTATACTATTTTTCTTTCCGTTTTTTTACATAGTGAATTCCATTCATTAGTTTTTAAATGTTAAGCCAAAGATACAATCATAAAATAATCAAATGAGGTTGTTTTATAAAAGTATTACTACATATAATTAGATACACTTGGCTAATATTTTACTAAAATTTTTGTATTTGTGTTCATGATTTACTGATGTCTAATTTTCTTTGGCTTTACTACACTGTCACTTTCCTAATATCTTGATTTTGATTCTTAGGTAATTAATTTCTAGTCTTTATTTTTTTAAAAAATATATACTATTTACGTATATATTTATATACACATATAAGTATTTTCCATGCTCAGCTAATTTTTGTATTTTTAGTAGAGACAGGGTTTCCCATGTGGGTCAGGCTGGTCTTGAACTCCTGACCTCACGTGATCCACCACCTCAGCCTCCCAAAGTGCTGGGATTACAGGCATGAGCCACTACACCGCACTTTTTTTTTTTTTTTTCTTTTGTCTCTTGGCCTCTGGCATTTTTTTTTTTTTTTTTTTTTTTTTTTTTTTTTTTTTTTTTTTGAGACGGAGTCTCGCTCTGTCGCCCAGGCTGGAATGCAGTGGCGTGATGTATACACACATACATACCATAAACTGCACTCTGAAACAACTTTAGTTTCACTGCATAAATTTTGATAAATTGTATTTTTATTGTCATCCACACGGCAGGATTAAAATCCAGAATTTCTAATTACATTCTAGAATTTTTTCAACTGAAGGTGTAACACTGTTTTATTTCTTTGTCATCCATAAATAAATGGTTTTCAAACAGTTACTTGAAAATACTTAAATATCAAAGGAAATGAAATTGCCATTTTTAGTTTGCAAACTCTGCCAGTAAGTGTGTCATGCTTGTTCTATCTTTCCTTATGTTTTTTGTTTTTTGTTTTTTGTTTTTTTGAGATGGAGTCTGTTGCCCAAACTGGAGTGCAGTGGCCCGATCTCAGCTCACTGCAAGCTCCGCCTTTCGGGTTTACACCATTCTCCTGCCTCAGCCTCCCGAGTAGCTGGGACTACAGGCGCCCGCCACCTCGCCCGACTAGTTTTTTGTAGTTTTTAGTAGAGACGGGGTTTCACTGGGTTAGCCAGGATGGTCTCGATCTCCTGACCTTGTGATCCGCCCATCTCGGCCTCCCAAAGTGCTGGGATTACAGGCTTGAGCCACCGCGCCCGGCCTATGTTTTCATATTTAATACTTACACAATCTTGGGGGGATGTGCCTTTTTACCCTCTCTTTAAAAATGAAGAAACATATGCATAAAAAGATTATGTGATTGTGTCCATTCAACTAATAAATATGTAGCTGAGCCAAGATTTGAAGTTGAACTTCCCCAGCTCCAGAATCTGTTTTTATCTTCCATGCCCCCCTACTCTGTGCTACCTCTACACATACCCCGTGCACTCAAGTCATGTCATCTAATCACAGCTAGAGCGAGTAAGGTACGTCAGACCCTTATGTCTTACAGGTAGGAAAATGGTTCCAGAAAAGCTGCCTGGCTCATGCAAGGCCATTTTGCTAGTGAATGGTTGAACCAGAACCAACTCTAAGGTGAAGAACAGGCAGTAGTGCCACACCATCAACAATGTTTCCAAGACCACGTAGTTCACTAGGTAGAAAACCTTAAGAAGAAATTGAAGGTGTTTGTCAGGATTCTTATTTAAAAAAAAAAAAAAAAAAACAAAAAAAAACAACAAAAAAAAACACCAATACTGACATTAGTCCCCATTAGCCACTTTACCATCTTTGAATAACTTCAACTTATTGAAACGGAAGTGTTATTGTATTCCATTGGTAGTCACCGAGGGGAATCAATATGGAGAGCAGGTGATAAGAATCCCCAAGTTGCCAACAAGAGCATTTCCTGGAAATGCCAAAAACTGTTACCTTGGCTTAAACTTAACTTCAGTGACCAGAATTCAGGTATGTGAATTCTAGGAGGGTTGACTGCTAAAACTCCACCTGCCACTTATTTTTCTTTTTTCTTTTTTTTTTTTTTAAATTTCAAGAAGCATTTGGCTTATTATTAATAAACAGATTGGCTTTCCAATATGGGGTATATATATTCGAGTTGACTAACTGCTCTCTGCTTTTGTTCACTCCTACACTTTTCCCTCCACAATCAGATTACTGTGAAGCTGTAATAAAATTCAAATATGGTTCTTTATTCACATTTCAATATTATTTTGTTACTATTCAAGCCAGTGAATAGAAAACAAATTTACATCATGATAAGAGCCAAGGCAGATGCCATCCATAATGTTAACTACTTGTCATATGTGGAGATGGATTTTCTTTCCCTTGGGAATAGGATTTCTCATTTCTCCTTACTGTAGAGCAGTAACATTTATTGTCTCTCAGTGAAAGCTACAAGGCGTTCATTGGATGATGTGTTTTCTCAGAACAGAGTTTTACAGTTCATAGTTTCTCTCACTGGCCTCCTCTCTGCGTCTAGACTGTGTGACAGAGATTCTGGCAGAGGGTATACACAGGGAAGAAAGGTTAAATCATGCAGTGACTATCTTCTCTTTGCTATCACAGCCCACAGGGACACCATTTCAAAGCTTTGAGTCTCCCTAAAAGAACTGCCTGGGGATTAGAAGGGTAATATCAAAAAGTGCCAGAGACCAAAAAAATTAGCCAGGCACGGTGGCAGGCGCCTGTAGTCCCAGCTACTCCGGAGGCTGAGGCAGGAGAATGGCATGAACCCGGGAGGCAGAACTAGCAGTGAACCGAGATCGCACTCCCGCCTGGGTGACAGAGTGAGACTCCGTTTCGGGAAAAAAAAAAAAAAAAAAATTAAAATTAAAGATCCGGTGTGGTGGCTCACACCTGTAATCCCAGCACTTTGGGAGGCTGAGGTGGGTGGATCACATGAGGTCAGGAGTTCAAAACCAGCCTGACCCACATGGGAAACCCCAATTTCTAGTAAAAAAATACAAAAATTAGCTGGGCATGGTGGCAGGTGCCTGTAATCCCAGCTACTTGGGTGACTGAGGCAGAATCGCTTAGACCTGGGAGGTGGAGGTTGCAGTGAGCCAAGATCATGCCATTGCACTACAGCCTGGGCAACAGAGCAAGACTCCGTGTCAAAAATTTTTTTTTCAGCATTGCCAACATTATATGATTGGAGTTTACATAAAGTTCCTGAACTGGTTTGTACTAACTTGTTGACAAGATTGTTTATCATCCCTTTTGAATGAAACATAAAATAAAATTTTGGCCACAAGGCCCATAAAAGCTATCTTAAAACTATCATAAAAACTATCTTCTGCCTTTTTTCCCCCAGGAGTAGACGTACTAGCTGTGAGGTTCTGGATGAATCTCCTTCAGATTTATCCTTTCTATTAAACTGTTCAGAGACAGGACTCACATTTCTTATAAAGTTAGTGCAGCACATAGGTGCAGGTGAGTTTGAAGGTGTGCAGTGACAATAATGAACTGAGGAGTTTTAAGACTTAAGATGATACAGAAGCTCCTAGTCCTCCCGCATGAAGTGAATTCTAGCATCTCAAGTAGACGTAGGAGATGTTTTAAATTATCTTTTTTCTCCCTGTATTCGTAACTTGATCAGGTGTACTACTGAACTTTTAGAAAGCTGCTCATTTTTACCATGAGGCCAATGCTTTTAAGAAATGAAGTTATGCATTTACTCACAGCTAAATTCGATGTTTACAAGTCCTTATTTAAAAAACGAAAGTTCATGACAGAGACATCACATCCTAAGGAACTTTAGAAAGGTCTGTGTTTACTGTTCAGGGACAAAATAAAAAGTGGCATATTTATTTAATATAATGTGGTCAATAACATAAATCATATTATAAAATAATTCTCTCTCTACCATCTTAAGTAAAAAAAAAATTAGTCCTGGTGAGGATATGGAAAAATATAAGGACGAAAGAAAATACTGCATGTTAGAAAAGTCAATGAATTTGCTGAAAAATACATTTTGACATTCTTGGCATTATAAAGACCAATCCTGAGGAAGCTAAGTGGTGATCTCATTGTGTTGCATGACACAGGGAGAGACCAGGCTGTAACACAGGTAGGGGAAGGAAAAGGTAAGAGAGACAGAGAGAGACACAGAGAGAGAAAGAGCAAGCATGTCATGAGCCAGGAGGTGACAGAAGGTCTTGCATCCTACACTGTGGCATCTTCTTGACCACCCACCTTTTACTTTTATCTATAATGAAAGATCACAAAACTTGAAGGAAATGCTTTGTATTTAGGTTGGTGCAAAAGTAATTGTGGTTTTTGCAATTACTTTTAATGGCAAAAACTGTAATTACTTTCAAACCAACCTATAAAAATCAAGTAATAAACTGGGCTCGGCATTCAGAGAGTCCCCAAGTCTCTCAAAGATTAGAGGCAAAAATGTTAGAGGTCAGGGCTGGGCATGGTGGTTCACACCTGTAATCCCAGCACTTTGGGAGGCTGAGGCAGTTGGATCACTTGAGGCCAGGAGCTCAAGACCAGCCCGGCCAACATGGTGGAACCCTGTCTCTACTAAAAATACAAAAATTAACTGGGTGACAGTTGCCCATAATCCCAGCTATTCGGGAGGCTGAGCCAGGAGAATCGCTTGAACCCAGGAGACAGCGGTTGCAGTGCCATGAGATCTTACCACTGCACTCCAGCCTGGGTGACACAGTGAGACTCTGTCTCAAAACAACAACAACAAAATGTTAGAGCTCAGAACCAAAGAGAGAGAAAATGGAGAGACATAGAAAGCCTTCCAATAAACACTGGAAGAAGTCATCACATAGCAGCCAGCCCTGCAATGGGAATTTCAGCTGTTTCACAGATCTGTGAGTGGTGGCAAGATAGGGTGCAGCTGACATTGGCCACATATTTACAGTAGGACAACGTTATATGTACAACTTTCTGGGATTTTAAAATTTTGTTTTGTTTTGCAGTACAGAAGGAGTTTAATTGACATGAGGCCAGCCACACCAAAAGAGAGACAGAGTTATGACACAAATCAACTTCCCTGAGAGCCTGGAGGTGAAGGGTTTTTAAGAATAATTTGGTGGGCAGAAGATGAGAGAATGGGGAATGTTGATTGGTTGGGAATTAAATTATAGGGATGTAGAAAATGGTCCTGTGCGCTGAGTCAGTCTCCAGGTGAGGGCCACAGGACTTTGTACATATGTGTGCATATGTGTATATGTGAAGGATTTCCATATTTATAAAGGGATTATATCAAACACTGATAGTGTTTTGTCTCTCTGGATGCTAATGTCATATGAGAATTTTTTCATTTCTATCTTCCTCTACTTCCTTATTTTCCAAATTTCTACACTACATATTTATTATTTTAGTATACATATAGTGTTCCTAACAAAACCTAAAGTTATAAGTTTCCCATTTCTATCTTTCTAGTTGTTTACATTTGATTGGTGATTTTTAATAAAAAGCAGTAATTTTCACCAGCTAACTAAAGGTAGGACTGGTCTTTATGAATGTCTTTGCTACTGCTGTTCCTTGCATCTTGCTTTTTCGCTCAGCATTCACTTTTCTTCATGCTGAAGTGTTTTAAAAATAACCTTCAGTAAGAGTTTATCAACGGTTAAGTTTTTAAATATTTGTCGATCTGAAAATGTCTTTACTTTGCCCCTTATTTTTTAAATGATAGTTTATAGGAGGACAGAATTCTAAGTTGTCAGTTATGTTTCCTTTAAACTATAAAGATAATACTTCATTGTCTTCTGCCATTTATTATTACTGATGAAATCCAACTGCCAGTCTACTTTTTTTCTTCTTAGAAATCTGTCATTTCTGGTAGCAACGTTTGTATTTCCAAATTTAAAAAATTTCAGATATATCACAGATATATCACACATATAGACAACACTAAGCCTTACACATATGAATGCACCAAGCATTTATATACTGTTTAAATAATAATTGTAATGTAAACACTCAAATAAGTACTGTCTGTGTCAAGACATAGAATATCACCAGCGTCCTATATTTACAATGTGCCCCTTCTCAATTGCAATGTTTTCTCTTCCCTCTAGAAGTAACCAGTATCTTTGCCTTTATGATAGGTGTGTTCTGATTTTTTTAAGTAGAGTTTAATTCTTTTATCTGTATCTCTAAACAATACAGTAGAGTTTACCTGCTTATGAAAATTTACTAAATGCACTAAAACAGACCAAGACCTCTTACTATTCCCAGTAAAGACAGAACAATTTTCTTTCCTTTCATTCAGCATTTTGGCAGCTTTTTGAGATGTCCTCTTTCCTTGGTCATCTGCAGTTTCACTGCAATGTGCCTACAAATTATTTTTATTTATCTTTCTCATTATACACAGTGGAATTTCAATTTGAAACTCATTTCAATCTGGAAAATGCTTATCCATTATGCCTTCAAACACGGTTTCTTGGAAAGCTCCCCTATCCATTTATTATTAAACTTCTTTTAGATGTACGTTGGTTCTCAAAATCTGTGCTTCATGCCTTTTAATTACCCGCTCACATAGTTTTCAAAATCTCTTTCTCCACTGTTCTATGTATTTCCTTGGTAGAATCATTCGATTGACTAGTTTTATGGCTGTGTTCAGTTTAGAGTGTATATGCTTTCAAATAAATATTTATTCCAGTGATTATATTTTTATTTCCAATATTTCTAATTGATTCTCTTTTATTTTCTACCTGTTTTTGTTTCATTTCTATATCTTTCTTTTTTTTTGTTATTATACTTTAAGTTCTAGGGTACATGTGCACAACGTGCAAGTTTATTACATGTGTATACATGTGCCATGTTGGTGTGCTGCACCCATTAACTCGTCATTTACATTAGGTATATCTCCTAATGCTATCCCTCCCTCCCCGCTTCCCACAATAGGACCCAGTGTGTGATGTTCCCCTTCCTGTGTCCAAGTGATCTCATTGTTCAATTCCCACCTATGAGTGAGAACATGCGGTATTTGGTTTTCTGTTCTTGCGATAGTTTGCTGAGAATGATGGTTTCCAGCTGCATCTTTCTTTTATATTAGTAGTTGTTATACATGTATGTCCTTGAGGATACAAATATGTTACAGAATTTTCTCAGAATGTTTTATTAATTTAATATCATCTAGAAAAAAATGATGTTCTGGTTGACATTTTTGCAGTCTTAGCACGAGTTTTCTACTTGTGTTTTGGATTTTTGCTTTGCAGCCATATATGGTGGGGGTTATTTCTCCTATATCTCTTCATTTATAACTACTTTCTGGTTGTGGTATGTCTTTATTCAGTCTCTTCTATGCTCCCAGCCCAGAACCTAGTCTTATACTGATAATCTGAAGACAGCATAGATCCAGTTGCAGAGCCCGTGGGTGGTTTGGCTCAGGTCTAGTCTTTATTCTTGACCTCATGATCCGCCCACCTCAGTCTCCCAAAGTGCTGGGATTACAGGCGTGATCCACAGTGCCCAGTCCAGGTCTGGTCTTAAAGTTCATGTCTTCTCGTTTCCCTCCCTCATCTCATTCTAAAGCTCCTATAATTATTATTATGACTCTCCCTGTACTTTCTCAAATGCCTGAGATGCAGCTTCATGACAGTCATATATTCTGGTAACTCAAGAGAAGCATTTACAGCTTCCTTTCACAAATAAGTTGGGAGAAGAGGGTACCTCCCTGGTCCCTAGTTTCAATCTATAATTTTGACTTTTACCTGTTTCTTTTTTGGGTGTTGTTTTGTTGTTGTTGTTACCATTTTTGAGACATGTTCTCACTTTGTCACCCAGGCTGGAGGGCAGTGGCATGATCATAGCTCACTGTAGCCTAGAGCTCATGGGCTCAGGATTCTCCCTCCTCCATCTCCCAAGTAGCTAGGACTATGGGCACATACCACCTCACTGGTTAATGTTTACAAGTTTTCAATAAAAACTATGTTGATTAGGCTGGTCTCAAACTCCTGACCTCAAATAATTGTCTCTGATCATCCTGCCTCTGCCTCCCAAGTTCCTGCAGTGACAGGCATGAGTCACCACAACAGGGACCTATCACTGTGAAGGGTTTGGATTCATAGTTCATTTCTGAAAGGAATGTATTATTTTAATAAATTTAAAAAACAATATAAATAATATGGTTTTGTTTAAAACACAGTTTCATGTGAGATGCATTGACTGATGCTACTGAAAGTCAATTTTAGGATAATCTAAGTACAGACAGGTGATCTCAAGTTCTAGAGAACAATTTCAAAGTTGAGAGTGTTCACAATTATCATTGATTTCAATACTTTCATTTTAAAACTGTGGAACTGAGACCCAAAGGGACTGAGCTGCTTCTCCAACACTCAGAACACAAGCATGTGGGAAAGAGGGGCAGAAGGAGATTCCATTCTTTCACTAAAGGCCAAGTGTGTGATAAGCCTTCTTTAAGATGAGCTCTTCTCCCCACTCAGTATGCTGTCCAAGGACCAAGGGACCTTGCCTGCATTATGAAGGCAGGGACAAAGAAATCAAACTGTTTCTAACCTTCATTACACAAACCACAAGGCTAAAGAAGAGAGGTCAATCAATACGTGTGTTATTGCATTTAGTGCTGGCTGGAACACTATCGCAGACAAGCCTTAATTCCGGTTTCTGCTCTTTGTAACTGCAAGTCTGCTAGGTCCCTTCTGTTAAATTCTTATTGGTAAGAGCCTTTCCCCAAAGTGCAAAACATCAGTATTCTGTGAATGGACAAGCTATTCACAACTATAAATTGATTCCAAGACCCAAGTGAGAACCCTCTTAAAGTGACACAGCCAAATTAACTTATAGCATACACACTGAGAGTATAGTGACTAGAAAAGAAATATAAAGAAGATCTTCAGTAAGGAAGAAGTCACTGACGGAAATACCAGAACGTTCAAAAAATTACTTAATAAATTTAGATTTCCTTCCACCCCAGTAGCTCAATATAATAATATTAAAATCTTAGGGTCAGGTGCAGTAGCTCACACCTGCAATCCCAGCACTTTGGGAGGCAGAGGTGGGAAGACTGCTTGAGGCCAGGAATTCAAGATCAGCCTGGGAAATATACTGAAACCCCATCTCTACAAAATAATAATAAATATATAAATAAATAACTGAATATGATAGTGTACACCTGTAGTCCCAGCTACTCAGGAGGCTGAGACAGGAAGATTATTTGAGCTCAGTTGCACTACTGTACTCTAGCCTGAGTGAAAAAGTGAAACCCTGTCTCCAAAAAAATTAAATTAAATAAATAAATGAAATTTTAAGACGTCTTTCTGGTTCTTATATATCTTATATAACCTAATTCTCAATAAAACTGTAGGAATTAGTTATTGGGATAGCTACTGTTGTCTCCACACGGGTGTTTTGGCAGGACACCTTTCAGCATCTGCAAGGAAATATCAGCTCCGGCTTCTCACAGCCCCCTTCCTCCTGAGTAATTGTCTTCAGCCTCAGAGGATGTTCATACCTAAGATTTTGCCTCCTTCCAAGATGTCACCTGTGGCCACCTCCAAGAATTTACACTATTGATCTGATAAATGCATTCTTTTTCCTCTGCATAGGAAAAGGTTCGGGGTGGTTCAGAAGCCACTCCCCTCACCTGGACTGATGGACCACAATGTACTTCCGCATTCTCACCTGTTATTTATTCTGCTCTTCCCAGGGCCCTGGACTGTCTGGCTTTCTCACGGCTTATTACTTTGGCCCACTATTTTGATGATATAACACTAATTGATCAAGTGAGCAAAAAAATAAAATGGCAAGTATATTGGAGGACTTGGAAGAACATGCTTCAGAGGATGGAAGATAAAACCTATGAAGACTCTAAGACCTGCTATGTTAGTAACATCATGTTATGGGTTTGGTGGTCTCGGTGTACTAGGATATCCTCTGTAAAGTAAAGCACACATTGTGTCTGGCACCCCCCATCACTAAGAAAGAAACGCAATGTCAGTGTTTTCCCACTTGGGAATATTGCACTTAGCCATAATGAGGATCCCATGGACTCACTGTGAGCCAGGTCTAGGTCAAGATTTGACATGTTTCCTGAATGCCATATACCCTACTCTATTTGGGTGACAACTTTGTGTCCCAGAGTATCAATGTCAGCTTGGACCATGTATGCAACAGTCCTTGAAAGGGCCAAGTACTTGTCTTTCCCTAGCAAACATTTGCTGAGTGAATGATGGTGATTACTTCTGGGGAGTACTGAGGGAATCACTACTGTGTATTCTTGCCAGGGTATTGCAGAGCCCTCTTCCTCCATTAAATAGATTCTGGCTCTGAGAACTGGATCTTGCCTGGAAACTGAAGAGGGATGCTGCCCATGTATTAAGGTTTCTTTCCTTGGCCCCCTAGTCATCAATTCTCAATTTATTTGTTGTATAAAATAAAAATTATTCTGCCCATTTATCTTGCCCCCAGAAATATAGTGTGCTAGTGTTTCCATAGCTTTCTGCAAGCCAGACCTCTCAGCTTCTGCTCAGACCTTCACACTTGTAATCATTGTGCCTACGTGACTTCACTCCAAGTGCAGCCACTTGAACCCTATAATTTCACATCATATCATCCTATTGTTATTCAGGAGGCCTCGTTGAGTCTCCTGGCCTTCAGAAGGGGAGTACCACTTAGCCTCTGAGTGATATTTTTGTCCAGTTCTCCAGGCCATTTCTTATTGCTTTGGTAATCACAGTGTCCTCTTGAACCCTCCAGAACACAGTTGAGAGGTGGGTTTTCTGGCCTCCCTCTAGCATGCTCATCCTCTGGGCCTTCTGATCCCTCCTTCTGCTGTATGCCTTGGAAGTTCTGGCATTTTCACTTAACTTAGTTTGGGTCTTAGCTTCCCCAAGCTTCTAGTAGCATCCCATCAGCATTTTTGCACCATCTCCTGTGATCCTTGCCAGGGTATTAAATATTACACCCTCCATATTGATATATTCTTTAAAGTTAGATAATCTTGTGCTCTGCTCCTTTTGATTTGCATACTGAGGTTTCAGTCCCGTACGCATGCTTCTGGCTCTTGCCAACTAAATGCTGAGTTCTGTCAATTTATAGGGCCCTTTCCTTCCTTTGCAGATCCAGCATTTCCTAGTCAAGACTGTGTTGAGACTTGACTCTAGTTACTTGACCAGTGAGGGCTACGAGGGTGGGGGGCACAGATTCTGAAAACGTATTGCCGTACATGGTAAATATCTCTGCACAGACTTCAAACAAATGGGAGCACTAGTCTGTCAGCAGGGAGACATGAATCATTCCAGCATCCCCAGAGAATTTGAGGCAGTCTGAAGAGTCAAGATTTTCAATTGCATGAACTCAGGTCTGCCAACCCAGGTGTCAAGGTCTTACTTCTTCCCAATCACAACCCTGACTTTACCAAGCCTGGCCAAGGCTTAGAGGCCAACCCTTTCTGGAATTTTGCTACCCTTATAGTTGAGTCTTTTTCCTGATCCTCAGCTTTTTCTGGCCTCCAGCTTGGGGATTTCTTTATGTGCTATAAAGATGATCTCCAGCATATGCCCTTCATGTTAAATTGATGATTAACCATCCTTTCATTGTCTTTCCCTGAAGCATCAATAGCTCCCAGCCACAGACATCTTACTCTAAAGCTCTTATAATTGTAATTACTATCTTCCCTGTATTTTCTCAAATGCCTGAGACACTCACCTGCCAGTGTGCTCCCTTCCAACCGGTATCTCATACTGGTATACCACCACTGGAAGCTATAATATTCGCAATGCTACAGCATCACTGAGCTCTCAGCACTCAACCTACCATTAGTGGCAGGTTCTTTTTTTCCAGCCAGCCTGCTCCTGGTCCAGCTCCTCCAAAATCTCATTTTAAAGCTTGCTTCCCAGGACAAACTTGAAGCAAACTATCTTAAGTCAGGTTATCCAGTAAACGGACTATGAGATGGAGATTTTCCTTTAGGAGGTTTGCTGGGAAGTAGAAATGAAGGAAGCATGATGGGACAGACTGAGATGTTGAACTGTGATTAATTGCATCAGAGACATTAACTAATCCTACAGATAGCCCTGGAACTAAGTTGCCTCTTCAGAATTGTCTCAAATCACAGTAAGGGGCTGGGCCTTTATACCCCTATATTAACTAGGCATTGGATTTGATGGTGCCACTGGAGAGGGGGCATACTTTGGGTAAGACAAGGCCCCTTTGACAAAGGGTAATTCCAAGGAAGGAACTCAAATTTGAGGATCAGCAACACACAGTTCTGACAACTGGGTGAATGAGTGCTTCAGTTCTAAAAAGGCAATCTGGTCTGTATACCCACAGAATCTACTACAGTGGCCCTCACTTTACATCCCTCAGGGATAAGGATCTGAATCATCCCATCAAGCCAACTACCTAGACTGGCCAAGGTGCCAGTCAAGCAGGAGGTAACTCTAGATTGGGCAGAGCAGGAAGGAGCTAGTGAGTATCAGTCACAACCTCAGGATCCCTTGCAGCAGGAGTGACTATGATGTGGGTCACTTACTCCTCCCTTGTAAGTGTCTTTAAGAATGAGACCAATAAGAATCCTAAAGAAGGTGTTCCTTTAGAGGTAAACTTACTATGTGAAGCAAGTAGATCTGATTCACATAGGATGTAGACTATTGATGATTTTGTCTGGATCTCCTTTTTAGGCCAAATCACCTACTCCCCACAACCAAGGATATGAGCTGGTGACAGGGCAGGGCCGAGTCCATCACTGAAAATTGCCCTTCACCGAGGGATCTTCTTTGCTCAAGGTTTTGCCCCTTCCCAGGAAGTGTCCTCAGCTAATGGCTGGCTGAGATGAGGATATAAAGAATTGGTCACTTGCCTTCACTTGGGTCCATAGAGATCACTGGCCTTGATTTGGCATGTGTTTGAAGGGTCAACCCAGTTCCACAGTTCCCTGTTGGACCAGCTGAGCCCTTAGTTGCAACCACATAGCAGGTAGTTTCTCTTTCTGCCCAGCAATGCACTTTTTACTTCCTAGAAGGCATATATTCCAAGAATTTCTTTCCTGTAACTCTTCAGCATTTAACTGTCTGTCTTACAGATTATTTCAGGGAACCCAGTTTAGAGCAGTTATTACTCCCATTCTCATTCATACGGAAGTGATGCTTGTCAGGGTCCCAGGTGGGAGTTGGAAGAGTCAGGCCTCTTATCCAAATTTTCTAACATCAAATCAATTCGTATTCTGCTCCACTATAATTCTAGCATTTGTCCTCTAATCTAACACTACGCCTGGGAACAGGATTACATTTCCCATCAGCTTGCCTTTGAGTTGTAATGCCACCAAGAGAAGGTGTATCTTGACAGATGGAGTAATATGCCCTTCAGAGGTAAGTAACAAATTCCTCAGCAGAATATTCAAGAAATCTTTCTTTAATGACACTATTTATTCCAAATTGATGCATGAATTCATAATCTTCCTTTCTACCTACCATATTACATGTAGGTTAAAGATGCAGTTCAAATTCTCAAAGAAGCCTTTCCCTAACTGTTTCAAGTCACATTTTTCTCTTTTCTTTAACACAAACAGCACTGAATATACCATTATGTCCTGAATAGTCAGACTGAGAAAGTGTCAAGGTTCAGTCATTAATGGATTCTTGGGATAAATATTGTCTCATACATGATTTCAGAAGCAGTATGGTATTAGGCAGTTAGGATGAAGGATTTTGAGGCACACTAACCTAGGTTTAAATTTTAACTCCATCATTTATTATCTATGAGCTCTAATAACTTGAGAAAGTAAATTAAGCTCTTTGGGACTCAGTTACTTCACACTGTCAAACGATAATAATGATGGCCACCAATGCAATGAGTAATTTTAACATCAGGAATACAGGGATAACAAGCCGCTGACCTGCATCCCGATGTATTGCACTGTGCTTTTTACACCACCACCTATGAATAATTTTCACCAAGAAATATCTAACCTGAATCTAATCCAGCCTTTAGAACTAACTTCCACTTAAGAACATAGGAAATAGAGGAATATGTTAAACAACATGTAAAGGAAATAATTAGAAAAAAATTAGAATTTGCAACATTCTGTGAAGTAACTATGCTTCTCTTTTTCTTTCTTTTTAAGCAAACCTTATATTTTATTTTTGTTTTATTTAGAGAAAACTTGCAAAGGTAATAGACAGCTCCCACATACCCCATATGCAGTTTCTCTTATTATTAGTAGCTTATGCTAGTTTAGTACAATTATTATACTTAATGAGCCAGTAACATGATGCTATTGTTAATTAAGTTACCTATTGCATTCAGATTTCCTTAGTTTTTACCTAATGCGTTTCTGCTGTTCCAGGATCCCATCAGGATACCACATTGCATTTAGTCATCACATTTTCTTAGATTCATCTTGACTGTAGACTGTTTCAGACTTTCTTTGATTTGATGACTTTGACGGTTTTGAGGAGTACTGATCAGGTATTTTGTAGAATGTCCCTTTTTATAATTTATTTGATGTTTCTCTAATGACCAGGCTGGGTTTATGGGTTTTGGAGAGGAAATTCTCAGAGGTAAAGTCCCATTTTCATCACAACACATTGAGTCCATGTGATGAACATAAACATCACTATTGATGTTAACCTTGATCATCTGGATAAAGTAGCATTTGTCAGAGTCCTTCCTTGTAAAGTTGTTCTTTCTTCCTCTTTCTATACTGTATTATTTGGAAAGAAGTCACTATGCACAGATGATGCTGAAGGACTAGGGAGTTATTCTTCATCTCCTTGACAGCAGAGTATTTACATAAATTATTTGCATTTCTTCTGCATGGGATATTTATCTATCCTATCCCATTTATTTTTTTATTTAATAATTTATATCATCATGGATTCACAGATATTTAATTTATACTGGTGGTTATGATCCAATACTACTTTATTTTGTTGCTCAAATTGTTCTAGCTTTGGCCATTGAGAACTCTTTTATTTGATCCTTGTTTCCCTCTGACATATCTCTATCTGTGTGGGAATTTTTTTAAGCATTTCTTTCATTTCTGGCATTACAAGATGCTGTAAGTTTATCCTGTATATTTCCTGTCCCAGTCTTAAAATCAGCATTTATCTAAAGACCCTTGGGGAACGGCATTAAAAATCAAGGTTTGGGCTGTTAGTGTGCTTGTTGCCACAGGTATGTCATTCTTCTAGGCCCACTTAGCTGACAGCAAGGAAATGCATGTATGTTTTTTAATCTATGTATATACACCTCTCTATACTCTTTTCTATAAATATCTGTATTTATATTAAGCTAAACACAAATTCAAACTGATATCTCTAACTCTAATCCATTACTGGATGGATTATTCTAGCTTCCTTTCCTGGATGTCTGTAAAGACCCATTCCAACAGTGAGAAACCTGGCCCCAGCCATTCACCATCCCTTTCCTTCATTGTTAAATTTCTTCAATGTATGGCAGTATCCAGATTGTCAACCCATATTCCCATGGGAAACAACTTTATCAACTGGATTGCATTACCTATATACAGTTCCTTTTGTCATTAGTCTTACAAGCTCCACCCATTTCCAAAAATTACTTGGGTCATCACCTTTTCCCCCACCCACGTCAACGAGGATTGCTTCATACATTTGTGATATAGTTAGATTTTCTTTTTCTCACTGTGCTTTCCATCCTGGGACCCCCGATCTCTCAAATGATTTTTTTAAATTTGCATACCTTAAGGTTTACTGCTTGTGCTATAAAGTTCTATGGGTTTCAACAAATGCACAGTGTTGTCATGTTATCTGCATTATGGTATTACAGAATAATTTCACTACCCTACAAATTATTCTGAGCTTCCTCTATTCAAACTTTTCTCCTCCTCCTCAATCACTGGCAACCAGAGATGTTTTCATTGGCTCCATAGTGTTGCCTTTCTAGAATGTCATGTAATTGGAATCACATTGTATGTAGACTTTTAAGATTGGCTTTTCTACCTTAGCAACACTCATTGAAGGGTCATCTATGTCTTTTGTGGCTTGAAAACTCATTTATTTTTATTACTGAATAATATTCCACTGCATGGCGCTTCCACAGTTTGTTCAGTCATTTGCCTATTGAAGAACATCTTGGTTGCTTCCACCTTTTAGTGATTAGGAAAAAAGCTGCTAAAAGAACCATATGCAAGTTTCAGTGTGAACAATTGGGTAAATTCTAGGACTGCACTTGCTCAATCACATGGTGAGATTACATTTAGCTTCATAAGGACTGCCAAAATGTCTTCCAAAGTAGCTGCACCATTTTGCATTGCCACAATCAATGAATAAGAGATCATTTCGCTCTGCAATCTTGCCAGGATTTGGTGGTGGTAGTGTTTTGGGGTTTAGCCATTCTATTAAATAATAAGTACATGGTAGTGGTGTACTATTTCAATTTGCAATTGTCAAATGACAAATAATGTCATTGAACATCTTATTATATGCTTATTTGCCATCTCTATATCTGCTTTGTTGAAGTGTCCATAATTTTGCCCATTTTATTTGGGTTATTTGTTTTCCTATTGTTGAATTTCATGAGTTCTTTGTATATTTTGGGTACAGTTCTTTACGAGATGTGCATTTTGCAAATACTGTCTCTTAGTTTGTGTCTTTTTTTTTTTTCATTTTCTAAATAATGTCTGTTATACTGCAAGGTTTTCATTAATGATTTTAACAGAGTTCAATTTATCAATCTTTTATATTTTAATACATAAATTATGCATTTAATGCTTTATCTAAAAACTCATCACCAAGCCCAATGTCATCTAGATCTTCTCCTATATTGTCTTTAAGAAGTTTTATAGTTTTGCATTTTAAATTCAGACCTATGTTCCATTTTGAGTTAATTTTGTGAAAGGTACAATGTCTGTATTTAGGTTCATTATTTCTTCAATAGTTCTATCATCGCTTATTGAAAAGACTGTATTTCCTTCATTGAATTTTATTTCTTTCTTTTTCAAACATCAATTAACTATATTTATGGATTTCGATTTCTGAACTCTATATTTTGTTTTATTGTTCAATGTAACCATTCTTTTGCTAATATCAATTATTATAGCTTGATAGTAAAGTCTTGAAATTGGATAGTGTGAATCTTACCACTTTGTTACTCCTCAGTACTGTGATATCTATTCTAGGTCTTTTTCTTTCCAGGTAAACTTTAGGACTATTTTGTCAATATCTACAAAATAATTTGCTGTTAATTTCATTGTTACTGTGTTGATTGTATAGATTAAGTTGGGAAGAATTGATATCTCAACAAAAATGGTCTTCCAGTTCATGAACATAGAATATATCTGTTGTTATTTAGGTTTTCTTTAATTTCTTTCATTAGCATTTTGTAACTTTTCACGTACAGATTTTGTGTATATTTTGTGAGGTTCATCTTATTTCACCTCTTAGATACTATTGTAAATAGTATTATGGTTCTAATTTTAAATATCAGATGTTCATTGCTGGTATATAGGAAAGCAAACGACCTTTGAATATTAACCTTGTATCTTGTAATCTTGTTATACTCAGTTATTAATTTCAGGAGGTTGTTTTGGTCAATTCTTTGGGAATTTTCTACACAGTCATGATATCTATGAACAAAGACAATGTTATTTCCTCCTTCCCAATCTGTATAATTTTTCTTTTCATTTCTTGTTTTGTTGCACTGTTATATTGAGCAAAAGTGGTGGGAGAGGACATCCTTGTATTTTTCCTGAAATTACAGGGAAGCATTCAGTTTCTCACTATTAAGTATGATATTACCATAGATATCCTTTATCAACTTGAAAAAATCCCTATACTTCTAGTTGGCTGAGATTTTTTATGATGAATTAGTGTTGAATACTGCCAAGTATTTTTTATGCAAATTGATATGATAATTTTTTTTCTTATTTAGTCTGTTTATACAATGCATTACACTGATTGATTTTCAAATGCTGAACCAGCCTTCCATAGATGAAATTAATTTTACTTGGTCATAACGTATCCATCTTTTACATGTTGCATTCAATTGCTAATTTGTTTCTAACTTTATTGAGGTAAAATTGGTACACCAATATATGACATGTAACTGATGTATATCATTTGGCATTTTATCCCTCGCCTCTAAAAGTTTTTTGTTCCTTCCTTCCTTTCTTTCTCTTTTTCTTTCTTTTCCCTCCCTTCCTTTTTTCCTTCCTTCCTTCCCTCCCTCCTTCCTTTTTTCTTTCTTTCTCTTTCTTTTCATTCTTTCTCTCTCTCTCTCTCTCTTCCTTCCTTCCTTCCCTCCTTCCTTCCTTCCATCCTTCCTTTCTCCCTTTCTTCCTTTCTTTTTTATAGTAAGAACACTTAACCTGGATCCACTGTCTGAAAATTTTAACTACACAATACCTATTACTAACTATAGGCATGTGTTGTTCAGCAGGTCTCAGGAACTCATTCCCTTTGCATAACTGTAACTTTATACACATGGAACAACAGCTCCCATATACCTTTATCACTATCCCTTACATGTTGATAATTTTTTCATTTGTGTTTATGGAAGATATTTGCCAATTTTTATTATAATGTCTTTGATTTTGTTATTAGAGTAATACTAGTTTTATAAAATTTGTTAGAAAACATGTCTGCTTCCATTTTCTGGAAAAGACTGTAGACAATTGATATAATTTCTCACAAATGTTTTGCAGATTCACCAGGGAGCTCATCTGGGCCTGGTGCTTTCCTTTTGGGAAGTTTTCACATTATTGGTTGAATTTCCTTAATAGATATAGGTGTATTCAAATTATCTACTTCTCCTTGTATGAGTTTGGTAGTTTATGTCTTTCAAGGCTTTGGTCTGTGTCATTTAGGTTATCAAACCTGTGGGCACAAAGTTGTTTGTAGTAGTTTTTTATTAGCCTCTGAGTACTCATAAAATTAGTAATAATGACCCGTTTCATTTCTGAAACTGATTATTTATCTCTCTTCTTTTTTTTTTTTTTTTCATGAGACTGTCTACAAATTTATCAATTTTACTAATATTTTCAAATAACCAGCTTCTGGTTTTTTTGAGTATCGTTATTATATTCCTATTTTCAATTTCATTGATTTGTGCTCTAATTTTGTTTTATTCTACTTGCTTTTGGCTTAAATTGCTTTTTCTTTCTAGTCCTATGTAAGAGAAACTCAGATTTATTTTCCAATCTTTCTTTCTAATAATGTATTCAATGCTATAAATTTCCATCTAAGCAATGCTTCTACTGAATCTCAGTTTGTTAAGTAATATTTCCATTTGTATTTAGTTCAAAGAGTTTTTAAATCTCTCTCAAGACTTATTTTCGACTAATGTTATTAGAAGTATGTTGTTTAATGTTCAAATATTTTTGATTTTCCAGCTTTTTTCTGTTACTAATTTACAGTTCAACTCCACTGTGGAATGAGAACATACTTCGTATGAATTCAATACCCTTAAATTTGTTCACGTGTTGTTTGTGGCCCACAATGTGATGCATCTTAGTCAATGTTCCCTGTGAGCTTGACAAGAAAGTATATTCTGCTTGTATTGGATAGCGTATTGCACAAATCTCAGTTCAATCAAGCTGATTGATAGGGTTGTTCAGGCCAATTACATTCTTACTGACTTCCTGCCTGCTTCATCTGTCAATTGTAGAAAGAATATGTTGAAGTCTCCAAGTACAATAATGGATCTATTTCTTCTTGCAGTTCTATTCATTTCTGCTGTGCATATTTTTATGCTCTATGTTATACACATACTTGTTAAATACTGTTATGTCTTCTTGAATGATTAACTCCTTTGTCATTCTATAATGCACTTCTTTATTCTTTTTTTTTTAATTTATTTATTATTATTATACTTTAAGTTGTAGGGTACATGTGCATAACGTGCAGGTTTGTTTCATATGTATACTTGTGCCATGTTGGTGTGTTGCACCCATCAACTCGTCATTTACATCATGTATAACTTCCAATGCAATCCCTCCCCCCTCCCCCCTCCCCATGATAGGCCCTGGTGTGTGATGTTCCCCTTCCTGAGTCCAAGTGATCTCATTGTTCAGTTCCCACCTATGAGTGAGAACATGCGGTGTTTGGTTTTCTGTTCTTGTGATAGTTTGCTAAGAATGATGGTTTCCAGCTGCATCCATGTCCCTACAAAGGACACAAACTCATCCTTTTTTATGGCTGCATAGTATTCCATGGTGTATCTGTGCCACATTTTCTTAATCCAATCTGTCACTGATGGACATTTGGGTTGATTCCAAGTCTTAGCTATTGTGAATAGTGCTGCAATAAACACACGTGTGCATGTGTCTTTATAGCAGCATAATTTATAATCCTTTGGGTATATACCCAGTAATGGGATGGCTGGGTCATATGGTACATCTAGTTCTAGATCCTTGAGGAATCGCCATACTGTTTTCCATAATGGTTGAACTAGTTTACAATCCCACCAACAGTGTAAAAGTGTTCCTATTTCTCCACATCCTCTCCAGCACCTGTTGTTTCCTGACTTTTGAATGATCGCCATTCTAACTGGTGTGAGATGGTATCTCATTGTGGTTTTGATTTGCATTTCTCTGATGGCCAGTGATGATGAGCATTTTTTCATGTGTCTGTTGGCTGTATGAATGTCTTCTTTTGAGAAATGTCTGTTCATATCCTTTGCCCACGTTTTGATGGGGTTCTTTGTTTTTTTCTTGTAAATTTGTTTGAGTGCTTTGTAGGTTCTGGATATTAGCCCTTTGTCAGATGAGTAGATTGCAAAAATTTTCTCCCATTCTGTAGGTTGCCTGTTCACTCTGATGGTAGTTTCTTTTGCTGTGCAGAAGCTCTTTAGTTTAATTAGATCCCATTTGTCAATTTTGGCTTTTGCTGCTGTAGCTTTTGGTGTTTTAGACATGAAGTCTTTGCCCATGCCTATGTCCTGAATGGTACTACCTAGGTTTTCCTCTAGGACTTTTATGGTGTTAGGTCTAACATTTAAGTCTCTAATCCATCTTGAATTAATTTTCGTATAAGGAGTAAGGAAAGGATCCAGTTTCAGCTTTCTACTTATGGCTAGCCAATTTTCCCAGCACCATTTATTAAATAGGGAATCCTTTCCCCATTTCTTGTTTCTCTCAGGTTTGTCAAAGATCAGATGGCTGTACATGTGTGGTATTATTTCTGAGGACTCTGTTCTGTTCCATTGGTCTATATCTCTGTTTTGGTACCAGTACCATGCTGTTTTGGTTACTGTAGCCTTGTAGTATAGTTTGAAGTCTGGTAGCGTGATGCCTCCAGCTTTGTTCTTTTGACTTAGGATTGTCTTGGAGATGCGGGCTCTTTTTTGGTTCCATATGAACTTTAAAGCAGTTTTTTCCAATTCTGTGAAGAAAGTCATTGGTAGCTTGATGGGGATGGCATTGAATCTATAAATTACCTTGGGCAGTATGGCCATTTTCACGATATTGATTCTTCCTATCCATGAGCATGGTATGTTCTTCCATTTGTTTGTGTCCTCTTTTATTTCACTGAGCAGTGGTTTGTAGTTCTCCTTGAAGAGGTCCTTTACATCCCTTGTAAGTTGGATTCCTAGGTATTTTATTCTCTTTGAAGCAACTGTGAATGGAAGTTCATTCCTGATTTGGCTCTCTGTTTGTCTGTTACTGGTGTATAAGAAGGCTTGTGATTTTTGCACATTAATTTTGTATCCTGAGACTTTGCTGAAGTTGCTTATCAGCTTAAGGAGATTTTGGGCCGAGACAATGGGGTTTTCTAAATATACAATCATGTCATCTGCAAACAGGGACAATTTGACTTCTTCTTTTCCTAACTGAATACCCTTGATTTCTTTCTCTTGCCTAATTGCTCTAGCCAGAACTTCCAACACTATGTTGAATAGGAGTTGTGAGAGAGGGCATCCCTGTCTTGTGCCAGTTTTCAAAGGGAATTTTTCCAGTTTTTGCCCATTCAGTATGATATTGGCTGTGGGTTTGTCATAAATAGCTCTTATTATTTTGAGATAGGTTCCATCAATACCGAATTTATTGAGAGTTTTTAGCATGAAGGGCTGTTGAATTTTGTCAAAAGCCTTTTCTGCATCTATTGAGATAATCATGTGGTTCTTGTCTTTGGATCTGTTTATATGCTGGATTATGTTTATTGATTTGCGAATGTTGAACCAGCCTTGCATCCCAGGGATGAAGCCCACTTGATCATGGTGGATAAGCTTTTTGATGTGTTGCTGAATCCCGTTTGCCAGTATTTTATTGAGGATTTTTGCATCGATGTTCATCAGGGATATTGGTCTAAAATTCTCTTTTTTTGTTGTGACTCTGCCAGGCTTTGGTATCAGAATGATGTTGGCCTCATAAAATGAGTTAGGGAGGATTCCCTCTTTTTCTATTGATTGGAATAGTTTCAGAAGGAATGGTACCAACTCCTCCTTGTACCTCTGGTAGAATTCAGCTGTGAATCCATCTGGTCCTGGACTTTTTTTGGTTGGTAGGCTATTAATTATTGCCTCAATATCAGAGCCTGCTATTGGTCTATTCAGGGATTCAACTTCTTCCTGGTTTAGTCTTGGAAGAGTGTAAGCGTCCAGGAAATTATCCATTTCTTCTAGATTTTCCAGTTTATTTGCGTAGAGGTGTTTATAGTATTCTCTGATGGTAGTTTGTATTTCTGTGGGGTCGGTAGTGATATCCCCTTTTTCATTTTTAATTGCGTCGATTTGATTCTTCTCTCTTTTCTTCTTTATTAGTCTTGCTAGTGGTCTGTCAATTTTGTTGATCTTTTCAAAAAACCAACTCCTGGATTCATTGATTTTTTGAAAGGTTTTTTGTGTCTCTATCTCCTTCAGTTCTGCTCTGATCTTAGTTATTTCTTGCCTTCTGCTAGCTTATGAATGTGTTTGCTCTTGCTTCTCTAGTTCTTTTAATTGTGATGTTAGGGTGTCAATTTTAGATCTTTCCTGCTTTCTCTTGTGGGCATTTAGTGCTATAAATTTCCCTCTGCACACTGCTTTAAATGTGTCCCAGAGATTCTGGTATGTTGTATCTTTGTTCTCATTGGTTTCAAAGAACATCTTTATTTCTGCCTTCATTTCGTTATGTACCCAGTAGTCATTCAGGAGTAGGTTGTTCAGTTTCCATGTAGTTGAGCGGTTTTGATTGAGTTTCTTAGTCCTGAGTTCTAGTTTGATTGCACTGTGGTCTGAGAGACAGTTTGTTATAATTTCTGTTCTTGTACATTTGCTGAGGAGTGCTTTACTTCCAATTACGTGGTCAATTTTGGAGTAAGTACGATGTGGTGCTGAGAAGAATGTATATTCGTTGATTTGGGGTGGAGAGTTCTATAGATGTCTATTAGGTCTGCTTGCTGCAGAGATAAGTTCAATTCCTGGATATCCTTGTTAACTTTCTGTCTCGTTGATCTGTCTAATGTTGACAGTGGAGTGTTGAAGTCTCCCATTATTATTGTATGGGAGTCTAAGTCTCTTTGTAAGTCTCTAAGGACTTGCTTTATGAATCTGGGTGCCCTTTATTGGGTGCATATATATTTAGGATAGTTAACTCTTCCTGTTGAATTGATCCCTTTACCATTATGTAATGGCCTTCTTTGTCTCTTTTGATCTTTGATGGTTTAAAGTCTGTTTTATCAGAGACTAGGATTGCAACTCCCGCTTTTTTTTGCTCTCCATTTGCTTGGTAAATCTTCCTCCATCCCTTTATTTTGAGCCTATGTATGTCTCTGCGTGTGAGATGGGTCTCCTGAATACAGCAGACTGATGGGTCTTGACTCTTTATCCAGTTTGCCAGTCTGTGTCTTTTAATTGGAGCATTTAGTCCATTTACATTTAAGGTTAAGATTGTTATGTGTGAACTTGATCCTGCCATTATGATATTAACTGGTTATTTTGCTCGTTAGTTGATGCAGTTTCTTCCTAGCATCGATGGTCTTTACATTTTGGCATGTTTTTGCAATGGCTGGTACCGGTGGTTCCTTTCCATGTTTAGTGCTTCCTTCAGGGTCTCTTGTAAGGCAGGCCTGGTGGTGACAAAATCTCTAAGCATTTGCTTATCTGTAAAGGATTTTATTTCTCCTTCACTTATGAAACTTAGTTTGGCTGGATATGAAATTCTGGGTTGAAAATTCTTTTCTTTAAGAATGTTGAATATTGGCCCCCACTCTCTTCTGGCTTGTAGAGTTTCTGCCGAGAGATCTGCTGTTAGTCTGATGGGCTTCCCTTTGTGGGTAACCCGACCTTTCTCTCTGGCTGCCCTTAAGATTTTTTCCTTCATTTCAACTTTGGTGAATCTGGCAATTATGTGTCTTGGAGTTGCTCTTCTCGAGGAGTATCTTTGTGGCGTTCTCTGTATTTCCTGGATTTGAATGTTGGCCTGCCCTACTAGGTTGGGGAAGTTCTCCTGGATGATATCCTGAAGAGTGTTTTCCAACTTGGTTCCATTTTCCCCCTCACTTTCAGGCACCCCAATCAGACGTAGATTTGGTCTTTTTACATAATCCCATACTTCTTGCAGGCTTTGTTCATTTCTTTTTCTTCTTTTTTCTTTTGGTTTGTCTTCTTGCTTCATTTCATTCATTTGATCCTCAATCGCTGATACTCTTTCTTCCAGTTGATCGAGTCGGTTACTGAAGCTTGTGCATTTGTCACGTATTTCTCGTGTCATGGTTTTCATCTCTTTCATTTTGTTTAGGACCTTCTCTGCATTAATTACTCTAGCCATCAATTCTTCCACTTTTTTTTCAAGATTTTTAGTTTCTTTGCGCTGGGTACGTAATTCCTCCTTTAGCTCTGAGAAATTTGATGGACTGAAGCTTTCTTCTCTCATCTCGTCAAAGTCATTCTCCGTCCAGCTTTGATCCGTTGCTGGTGATGAGCTGCGCTCCTTTGCCGGGGGAGATGCACTCTTATTTTTTGAATTTCCAGCTTTTCTGCACTGCTTTTTCCCCATCTTTGTGGTTTTATCTGCCTCTGGTCTTTGATGATGGTGATGTACTGATGGGGTTTTGGTGTAGGTGTCCTTCCTGCTTGATAGTTTTCCTTCTAACAGTCAGGACCCTCAGCTGTAGGTCTGTTGGAGATTGCTTGAGGTCCACTCCAGACCCTGTTTGCCTGGGTATCAGCAGCAGAGGCTGCAGAAGATAGAATATTTCTGAATAGCGAGTGTACCTGTCTGATTCTTGCTTTGGAAGCTTCCTCTCAGGGATGTACTCCACCCTGTGAGGTGTGGGGTGTCAGACTGCCCCTAGTGGGGGATGTCTCCCAGTTAGGCTACTCAGGGGTCAGGGACCCACTTGAGCAGGGAGTCTGTCCCATCTCAGATCTCAACCTCCGTGTTGGGAGATCCACTGCTCTCTTCAAAGCTGTCAGACAGAGTCGTTTGCGTCTGCAGAGGTCTCTGCTGCTTTTGTTGTTATCTGTGCCCTGTCCCCAGAGGTGGAGTCTACAGAGACAGGCAGGTTTCCTTGAGCTGCTCTGAGCTCCACCCAGTTCGAGCTTCCCAGCGGCTCTGTTTACCTACTTAAGCCTCAGCAATGGCGGGCGCCCCTCCCCCAGCCTCGCTGCTGCCTTGCCGGTAGATCAGACTGCTGTGCTAGCAATGAGGGAGGCTCCGTGGGTGTGGGACCCTCCCGGCCAGGTGTGGGATATGATCTCCTGGTGTGCCTGTTTGCTTAAAGCGCAGTATTGGGGTGGGAGTTACCCGATTTTCCAGGTGTTGTGTGTCTCAGTTCCCCTGGCTAGGAAAAGGGATTCCCTTCCCCCTTGCGCTTCCCAGGTGAGGCAATGCCTCACCCTGCTTCAGCTCTCGCTGGTCGGGCTGCAGCAGCTGACCAGCACCGATCGTCTGGCACTCCCCAGTGAGATGAACCCAGTACCTCAGTTGAAAATGCAGAAATCACCTGTCTTCTGTGTCGTTCGTGCTGGGAGTTGGAGACTGGAGCTGTTCCTATTCGGCCATCTTCGCACTTCTTTATTCTTGATAATTTTCCCTGTTCTGAAGTTGGTGCCATAAGAAATTAATATAGCTACTCCAGTTTTCTCTGTACTAATGTCAGTATAGTATATCTTTCTCTGTTTCTTTACATTTAACTTATCAGAATCTTTATATTTAAAATGTATTTTACAGACAATATATAATTGTGTCTTGTTTTCTTTAATTCACTCTGAAAATCTCTGTCTTTTAATTGGTGCTTTAGACAATTTACACAAAAATTTCTTATTGGTATAATTATATTAATATTGGCCTTGTGTAACTCCTTTATATTTGCTTATCTCATGTTTCCCTCTATTTCTTTCTTATCTGATTGTAATTGGGTATTTTATGATTCCATTATATTTGGATAACAATTATACTTCTTTTTAAAAATTGTAGTGGTTTTCATTGTCTTTGCAATTTACTATATCCACCTTCAAGACATTACACCGCTTCCACCCTATAACACAGTGTTCCTAATTTCTCCCTGCCATAACTTATTACATTGCAGTCATTCATTTCACTTATAAAATATGCTATAATCACCTAATATATTTTACTGTTATTATTGTAAACAGTTATGTTTTAGATCAACTAAAAATAAGAAAAATAAAAGATTTATTTGTATTTATTTAATTCTTCTCGTATGCTTTTTCTTTCTTTATATGGATTCAAGTTTCTAATCTTTGTCATTTTCCTTCACCCTGAAGAATTTAAACATTTCTTATATGATTTTCTGCCAGTGGGGAATTCCCTCACTTTTTATTTGTCTAAGAAAGTCTTTATTTCTTTTCTACTCTTCAAGGATAATTTTTCTGGAAATACAATTCCACATTGGCTTCTTTTTTTTCCCAACCCTTTGAATATTTCAGTACACTCTCTTCTTGTTTACATGGTTTCTGACAAGAAGTTCAGTGTAATTATCATTCTACAATAGATAAGGTGTTTTATTCTCTGGCTTCTTATACGTTTTTTTCCCCATCATTTTTCCTACCCCTTTTAATATGATGTGCCGAGGTGTGGATTTTTTGCATTTATACTGCTTGGTGTTCTTGGAGTGTCTTTGATCTGTTATTTATCGTTTGCCATTAATTTTAGAAAATTCTCCATGATTATTTCAAATATTTCTTTCACTCCATTCCTGCTTTCTTCCTCTCATATTTTGATAATGTATAGGTTATATCTTTGATTTTGCCCTACAGCTCATTGATGTTACTGTTGTTTCTTGTTCCTTTCCTCTTTGAATTCCATTTTGGTAAGTTCTGTCGACATCATCAAGTTCATTGACTCCTTCCTTGGCTGTGTACATTCTTCTGAAGAACCCAACAAAGACATTCTCCATTTCTGTTACAGAGTTTTTCCTTTCTAGCATATTCCTCTGATTTCCTTCTTAGAGATTTCATTTTTCCAGGTACATTACCCATCTTTCTTGCATGCTGCCCAATTTTTTTTCCATTCGAGCCCTTAATACATTAACCACAGGTATTTGGTTATATCCTAATAATATTAATATCCTAACGTGTGTCATATCTGAGTATGGTTCTAATGCCAGCTTTGCCTCTAATGCCAGCTTTGCTTTTGCTTTTGTTCTAACACGCTGTAATTCTTGTTGAAAGCCTTCCATGATATGTCAAGTAATAAGAACTGAGGCGAGTACCTTTTGTGCGTATTTTTTAAAATATTAATCTGGCATATCGTTGGACTGTGTTTGTTTTTGGTTTTGTTTTTATAAAATCTTTCTAGCCAGAGCTGCATTTAATGCTTGATGCAGTTGTAGGTTCCAGAGTCTTCAAATTCCTCTTACTTTAGTCTTCCTTGTTGTGTAGGAATGCTTATATAGAGTCTTTATCTCAGAGCTCTTTCAGCCATAATCCAACATTATACTGGACCCTGTGGATGTGGCGGTAGAGTTTGGATGAAGGAAAACATTCTATAACCTTATGATTAAACCTTGATCTTTAAATGAGCCTGTGTTCCTGAGCTGTAACTTTCACATGTGTTTCTTTCTGCCTCCCATCTCTTCACTCACCTTAGGTAAGACAGGAAGCCTAGAAAGGACTGCAGCAGAGCAGATGCCCTTTCTTCAGCTGGGGTAAGTCACAGGCAGTCTTTCCCTTTAGAGAGATGGGCTTTAGGAGAATGATCATAATGGTTACATCTCTGCTTCCTCAGCCAGAACCATGAGATCTTTCTCAGTTCTTCAATGTGAGAACCTGGTAGGGTTCTTGGAAGTAAAACTTAATAAAGTTTTGGGGTCCCCTTAAGACTCTGGCCTCCAAGAGTTTCTAACTTTCATTCTTATTTCTATTCAGCCTCCACCAATTTATCAAAATTACCCTTTAAGTGTTCCTACCACTGTATTGCTCCAGCAACTACTATTCCATGTGAACAGATCTTGGCTGATGCTCTCTGGATTTGCTTAAGTCTCCAAATTTGGAATGGTAGTTTTTTCTGAGACTTCAACTCTCTGATAGGTCCAAAGCCAGTAAGTAATTATCAGTTTATTCAGCCTTTTTCATGTTGCAAGGACAGGAGTTATGATTTCCAAACCTTTAAATGTCAGAGCCAAAACTAGAAGCCTCCTGGTCTCTTTGAAAACTTAATGCCATGAAAAAGAAAAGGTAAAAGCAGGACTGTGCTACAGGAAAAGTGTGTTAACATAGATGCTACCAGCTGGGTGCAGTGGCTCACACCTGTAATCCCAGCACTTTCTGGGGCTGAGGTGGGTGGATTTCTTGAGTCCAGGAGTTCAAGACCAGCCTGGACAACATAATGAAACTCCGTCTCTACAAAAAATACAGAAATTATCTGGATGTGGTGGTGCATGCTTGTAGTCCCAGCTACTCAGAAGGCTGAGGTGGGAGGATTGCTTGAGCCTGGGAGGAGGAGGATGCAGGGATCTGAGATTCTGCCACTGCACTCCACATGGAGTGAAACTCTTTCTCAAAAACAAACAAACAAAACAAAACAAACGAACAAAAAACCTCATAAATCCTACCAACTGAAATGTAGGTTACTGTATTGGATCTTAGTTTGGACAATACGTATTTTTTATATGCCACATAATCTGTGTTCAATTGGGAACATTTTAATGTGAAAATGGTATTAGGTATATTACAAAATTGTTGCTATCATTTGGTGCTATAATGGTATTGGGAATTGTTATTTTGAAATTGCTTATTTTTTAGAGATGCTTACCAAAGAATTTGGGGTAAACGCAATGATATCTATGATTTATTTTTAAAAACTTAAAGTTAATGTCAAAATGTTACAGCTAGGTAATAGATATATGGATACTTATTGCACTATGCCCCAAAATTTTTTAGATATTTAAACTTTTTCATAACAAAATTTAAAGATATGTAATAAATAAACCTATCTTGCCATGTTAACAAATATTAAAAGGTACACATGAGACAACATAAAGTATAATGCATGGCACATAAAAGTTGTTCAATAAGTGATATATAATTTGATCCCCAAACTGGGAATTTTTTATTCTAGGGTAAAGATTGTGTATTCACTTGGAATAAACAATGTGGTTCTCTAAAATTAATTTCACTTCACCTACCACTCATCTTTTTAGAGTCATGAAGGATAAATCAATATTGCTTGTTGAACAAACACTATTAGCATGAATACAGCATATGTTAGTGCTATTGCAGCTTAAGGATGAATGATCGATAAAAGAGGTAGTCACCTATAACACTATCATTGCTGTGTGACATTTGGTGGTCATCCACTCAGTGACAGATGCTTACTGAAGGACTGGCAGGTAGGTCAGCAAATTTCTTGATTTTCTGGGCTTCAGAGAAAATTTTAGTCCATGAAAATATGCGCCAAGGTGGTTAACATGTATTTACTATATACATAGTTTGCAAACACGAAGTTACAAGTCTTCTTCACACTCCACTAGGCTATTTGAACATTCTACATTCTATGAGCTATGAATTGCTTTCAAAATCAATGAGAACTTAAACATCATCTTAAACAACTCCCTCAATTAAAAGGTGATGAAACTATCTCTCAGATAAATCCAATGACTGCCCAGATCAGAAAGTAGGAAAATACGACTTTTAGACTTCAGTTCTGTGCCTTAATTTATATACACAGCACATACAAAGGATGCTTTTTAAACATTTTTTGAATGTGACTTCTTCATACAGCTTAGAAATCACTCTGTATTTTTCTCACATAATGTTAGTTCAAACACATGTTTATTAATTGCTTTCTAAGTGCCAAGCAATCAAGTTGCTAAAAGAAATGAACTCTTTCTTGCCCTCAACAAACACACAATACAATGGAAAAATGCAATGAGCAATGGTAAACAAGTCAGCTGTGGGCTGTGGAGACATCAAACAGGGAGGAATAAACTCCATGGGAAGAGATGGTTGATGTCGCCAAAAAAAAAAAAGAAAAAACAAACAAACAAACATAAAATGGATTTGATGGGGGTCACGAAGATAGTAAGTGTGAATTCACTGAATGAAATTGGAGTGGCAAGAAACAGTGCGAACAATGGCAAAAACATTTAGAAGGGCTTGATGCCTTTAGAGAGGGGTGAAGAATGTGGGTAGTTGTGATGTGTGCAGCAGAGAGGTGTGATAACAGGAGTTTAAGTTACTAGGATGTGATTCTCAGCTGTGGCTATTAGAATCATCAGAAAACTTTCTAAAACTCCTGATGTCCAAGGCCCCACTTCCAGACCAATTATACCTGGACATCTGGTAGTGGCTGCAGGCATGGACATTCTAAAAGTTTCCCAGGTGATTCTTATGTGAAAAATTGAATATCAGGGAATTAAGACAAGCTTACTATGGAAAAAAAGATTTTAAGTAAACTATTATATGGATCAATGCAGGATCAGATTCTTAATATTAAATGACTTTTTTAACTTCTAAGAATTGGTCCCAATGAAAAGACAACAAATTTATCTGATGACAAGAACCTAGCTCTTGCTTAAATTATTAGTTTTAGTTAAGGTAGTTTCTAATGCTCTGTAAGAAGGTAAACATCAGAGTCAAGGTAAGAAACTCAATTTAGGCTTGCTTCCAAGAGGGCTGAATAGAAACAGTGCTGGTCAGCAGCTGCCAGGAAGATAGAATCAGAAGATGGGTGATTGCTGCATTTCCAACTGAGGTACCTTGTTCATCTCATTGGGATTGTTTGGACAGTGGGTGCAGCCCACGGTGGGTGAGATGAAGCAGGGTGGGGCGTTGTCTCACCTGGGAAGTGCAAGGGATTGGGGGATTTCCCTTTCCTAGCCAAGGGAAGCCATGACAGACTATACCTGGAGAAATGGTACACCACTAACCAAACACTACACTTTTCCAACAGTCTTAGCAACCAACAGAGCAGGAGATACATTCCCATGCCTGGCTCAGTGGGTCCCACACCCACAGAGCCTTGCTCACTGCTAGTGCAGCAGTCTAAGATAGACCTGCAACAGCTTGATGCGGGGAGGGGCATCAGCTATTGCTGAGGCTTGAGTAGCTTACAATGTAAACAAAGCAGACAGGAAGCACGAACTGGGCGAAGCCCACCGCAGCTCAGCAAGGCCTACTGCCTCTATAGATTCCACCTCTGGGGATGGGGCATAGTAGAACAAAAGGCAGCAGACAGCTTCTGCAGACTTAAATGTCCCTGTCTGACAGCTCTGAAGAGAACAGTGGTTCTATCAGCATGGCATTTGAGCTCCAAGAATGGACAGACTATCTCCTCAAGCAAGTCTAACCCCCATGTAGCCTGACTGGGAAACACCTCCCAGTAGGGGCCAACAGACAACTCAAACATGTGGGTGCCCCTCTGGGACAAAGTTTCCAAAGGAAGGATCAGGCAGCAATATTTTCTTTTCCGCAGCCTCTGCTGGTGGTATCCAGGCAAACAATCTGGAGTGGACCCCCAGCAAACTCCAACAGACCTGCAGCTGAGGGGCCTGATTGTTAGAAGGAAAACTAACAAACAGAAAGGAATAGCATCAACATCAACAAAAAGAACATCCACAACAAAACTTCATCTATGGGTCACCAACATCAAAGACCAAAGGTAGATAAAACCACAAAGATGGGGAGAAACCAGAGCAGAAAAGCTGAAAATTCCAAAAAAACAGAGTGCCTATTCTCCTCCAAAGGATTGTAGCTCCTCACCAGCAAGGGAACAAAACTGGGCAGAGAATGAGTTTGATAAGTTGACAGAAGTAGGCTTCAGAAGGTCAGTAATAACAAACTTCTCTGAGCTAAAGGAGCATGTTCTAACCTATCATAAGGAAGTTAAAAACCTTGAAAAAAGGTTAGATGAATGGCTAACAAGAATAAAGAGTATAGAGAAGATCTTAAATGACCTGATGGAATGGAAAACCAGGGCACAAGAGCTTTGTGATGCATGCACAAGCTTCAATAGCCGATTCAATCAAGTGGAAGAAAGGATATCAGTGATTGAAGATCAAATTAATGAAATAAAGTGAGGAGACAAGATTAGAGGAAAAAGAGTGAAAACAAACAAACAAAGCCTCCAAGAAATATAGGACTATGGGAAAAGACCAATTATACATTTGATTGGTGTACCTGAAAGTGACAGGGAGAATGTAACCAAGTTAGAAAACACTCTTCAGGATATTATCCAGGAGAACTTCCCTAACATAGAAAGGCAGGCCAACATTCAAATTCAGAAAATACAGAGAACACCACAAAGATGCTCCTCAAGAAGAGCAACCCCAAGACACATAATTGTCAGATTCACCAAGGTGGAAATGAAGGAAAAAATGTTAAGGGCAGGCAGAGAGAAAGGTCGGGTTATCCACGCAAGGAAGCCCATCAGATTAATAGCAGATCTCTCGACAGAAACCCTACAAGCCAGAAGAGAGTAGGGACCAATATTCAACATTCTTAAATAAAAGAATTTTCAACCCAGAATCTCATATCCAGCTAAACTAAGCTTCATAAGTGAAAGATAAATACAATCCTTTACAGACAAGCAAATGCTGAGAGATTTTGCCACCACCAGGCCTGCCTTACAAGAGCTCCTGAAGGAATCACTAAACATGAAAAGGAACAACCGGTACCAGCCACTGCAAAAACATGCCAAATTGTAAAGACCATCAATGCTATGAAGAAACTGCATCAACTAACAGGCAAAATAACCAGCTAACATCATAATGACAGGATCAAATTAAAATATAACAATATTAACCTTAAATGTAAATGGACTAAATGCCCCAATTAAAAGACACAGACTGGCAAACTGGATGAAGAGTCAAGACCCAGCAGTGTGCTGTATTCAGGAGACCCATCTCACATGCAGAGACACACACAGGCTCAAAATAAAGGGATGGAGGAAGATCTACCAAGCAAATGGAAAGCCAAAAAAAAAAAAAAGCAGGGGTTGCTTTCCTAGTCACTGATAAAACAGACTTTAAGCCAACAAAAATTGAAAGAGACAGAGAAGGCCACTATATAATGGTAAAAAGATCAATTCAACAAGAAGAGCTAACTATCCTAAATATATATGCACCCAATACAGGAGCACCCAGATTCATAAAGCAAGTCCATAGAGACCTACAAAGAGACTTAGACTCCCACATAATAATAATAGGAGACCTTAACACACCACTGTCAATATTAGACAGATCAACAAGACAGAAGGTTAACAAAGATATCCAGGACTTGAACTCAGCTCTGGTCCAAGCAGACCTAATAGACATCTACAGAACTCTTCACCCCAAATCAACAGAATATACATTCTTCTCAACACCACATCGCATTTATTCAAAAATTGACCACGTAATTGGTGGTAAAACACTCCTCAGGAAATGTAAAAGAATAGAAACCATAAAAAACTGTCTCTCAGACCACAGTGTAATCAAATTAGAACTCAGGAATAATGATCTCACTCAAAACCACACAATTACATGGAAACTGAACAACCTGCTCCTGAATGACTACTGGGTAAATAACGAAATGAAGGCAGAAATAAAGATGGTCTTTGAAACCAATATGAACAAAGACACAATGTACCAGAATCTCTGGGACACATTTAAAGCAGTGTGTAGAGGGAAATTTATAGCACTAAATGCCCACAAGAGAAAGCAGGAAAGATCTAAAATTGACACACCCTAACATCACAATTAAAAGAACTAGAGAAGCAAGAGCAAACACATTCAAAAACTAGCAGAAGGCAAGAAATAACTAAGATCAGAGCAGAACTGAAGGAGACAGAGACAAAAATAACCCTTCAAAACATCAATGAATCCAGGAACTGCTTTTTGAAAAGATTAACAAAATGGATAGACCACTAGCAAGACTAATACAGAAGAAAAGAGAGAAGAATAAAGGGAATATCACCACTGATCCCATAGAAATGCAAACTACCGTCAAAGAATAATATAAATACCTCTATGCAAATAAGCTAGAAAATCTAGAAGAAATGGATAAATTCCTGGACACATACACCCTCCCAAGACTAAACCAGGAAAAAGTTGAATCTCTAAATAGACCAGTAAAAGGTTCTGAAATTGTGGCAATAATTAATAGCCTACCAACCAAAAAAAATCCAGGACCAGACGGATTCACAGTCAAATTCTACCAGAGATACAAAGAGGAGCTGGTACCATTCCTTCTGAAACTTTTCCAATCAATAAAAAAGAACCTCATTCTATGGGGTTAGCATCATCGTGGTACCAAAGCCTACTAGAGACACAACAAAAAACGAGAATTTTAGAACAATATCCCTGATGAACATCAATGCAAAAATTCTCAGTAAAATACTGGCAAACCAAGTCCAGCAGCACATCAAAAAGTTTATCCACCATGATCAAGTTAGCTTCATCCCTGGGATGGAAGACTGGCATACACAAATCAATAAATGTAATCCACCATGCAAACAGAACCAACGACAAAAACCACATGATTATCTCAATACAGACAGAAAAGGCCTTCAACAAAGTTCAACAGCCCTTCATGCTAAAAATTTTCAATAAACTGGAATGTATCTCAAAATAATAAGAGTTATTTATGACAAACCCACACCCAATATCATACTGATTGGGCAAAAACTGGAAGCATTCCCTTTGAAAACCGGCACAAGACAAGGAAGGTTGTCCTCTCTCACCACTCCTATTCTACATAGTGTTGGAAGTTCTGGCGAGGGCAATCAGGCAAGAGAAAGAAATAAAGGTATTCAGTTAGGAAAAGAGGAAGCCAAATTGTCTCTGTTTGCAGATGACATGACTGTATATTTAGAAAACACCATCACCTCAGACCAAAATCTCATTAAGCTGATAAGCAACTTCAGCAAAGCCTCGGGATACAAAATCAATGTGCAAACATCACAAGCATTTCCATACACCAATAATAAACAAACAGAGACCCAAATCATGAGTGAACTCTCATTCACAGTCACTTCAAAAAGAATAAAATACTTAGGATTCCAACTTACAAGGGATGTGACAGACCACTTCAAAGAGAACTACAAACCACTGCTCAACAAAATAAAAGAGGACACAAACAAATGGAAGAACATACCATGCTCATGGATAGGAAGAATCAGTATTGTGAAAATGGCCATACTGCCCAAGGTTATTTATAAATTCAATTCTATCCCCATCAAGCTACCACTGACTTTCTTCACAGAATTGGAAAAACTACTTTAAAGTTCACAGGGAACCAAAAATAGCCCACATAACCAAGACCATTCTAAGCAAAAAGAACAAAGCTGGGGGCATCATGCTACCTGACTTCAAACTATACTACAAGGCTACAGTAACCAGAACAGCACGGTGCTGGTACCAAAACAGATATATAGACCAATGGAACAGAACAGAGGCCTCAGAAATAACACCACACATCTACAACCATCTGATCTTTGACAAACCTGACAACAACAAGGAATGGGGAAAGGATTCCCTATTTAATAAATGGTGCTGGGAAAACTGGCTAGCCATATGTCAAAAGCTGAAACTGGATCCCTTCCTTACACCATATACAAAAATTAACTCGAGATAGATTAAAGACTTAAATGTTAGACCTAAAACTATAAAAACCCTAGAAGAAAACCTAGGCAACACCATTCAAGACATAGGCATGGGCAAAGACTTCATGACTAAAACACCAAAAGCAATGGCAACAAAAGCCAAAATAGACAAATGGGATCTAATTAAACCGAAGAGCTTCTGTACAGCAAAAGAAACTATCATCAGAGTGAACAGGCAACCTATAGAATGGGAGAAAATCTTTACAATCTACCCATCTGACAAAGGGCTAATATTCAGAATCTACAAAGAACTGAAACAAATTTCCAAGAAAAAAACAAACAAACCCATCAAAAAGTGGGCAAATGATATGAACAGACACTTCTTAAAAGAAGACATTTATGCAGCCAACAGACACATGAAAAAATTTTAATCATCACTGGTCATGAAAGAAATGCAAATCAAAACCACAATGAGATACCATCTCACACCAGTCACAATGGCAATCATTAAAAAGTGAGGAAAAAGCAGATGCTGGAGAGGATGTGGAGAAATAGGAACCTTTTACACTGTTGGTGGGAGTGTAAGTTAGTTCAACCATTGTGGAAGACACTGTGGCAATTCCTCAAGGATCTAGAACTAGAAACACCATTTGACGCAATGATCCTATTACTGCGTGTATATCCAAAGGATTATAAATCATGCTACTACAAAGACGTATGTTTATTGTGGCACTATTCACAATAGCAAAGACTTGGAACCAACCCAAATGTCCCTCATTGATAGACTGGATTACGAAAATGTGGCACATATACACCATGGAATACTATGCAGCCATAACAAAGGATGAGTTCGTGTCCTTTGCAGAGACATGGATGAAGATAGAAACCATTATTCTAAGCAAACTATCACAGGGACAGAAAACCAAACACTGCATGTTCTCACTCATAGGTGGGAATTGAACAATGAGAACACTTGGACACAGGGTGGGGAACATCACACACTGGGGCCTGTCATCAGGTGGAGGGTTGGGGGAGGGATAGCATTAGGAGAAAATACTTAATGTAAATGACGAGTTGATGGGTGCAGCAAACCAACATGGGACATGTACACCTATGTAACAAACCTGCACGTTGTGCACATGTACCCTAGAACTTAAAGTATAATAATAATAAAAAGAAATTCAATTTAAACTTAAAAAATCAATTTCCCAAGTTTAGCTCCCACTCAAATGTCCAATGACATTGACATTAAAGAAAGTCCTACAAGGGACATCTCAACTTCCCTGCATCTGCCAAGTCCTCATATTACAATTGCAACCCATTTCTCTAGTATTGTTTTAGCTTGATCATTTCAATGTCCATTCATGCAATAAATATTTATTGCATATCTGTTGTGTCCCAGGCACGGACCTGGGCTCTGAGGATAAAGCTGGGCATAAGTAGCCCCAGTTTCTCCATTCTTAGTGCTGACATTCGATCAGAGGACTTCCTTCTTTCAACTCAGTTCAGCACTTCTAACTTCAGCCTCTCATTCTTTAAACAATCCAAACAAACAACAAATTTTGAGCTTGATTAAAATATGCGATCACTTTTCCCATCCCTCCTCCTATTGTCCTCTTCTACTCATCTTCCATATTAATGTTTTAAAAGCATCGGTGTCACTATATGCCACTCCCTGTTCAAAAATCTCCAATAGCTCCCCATGGCTTATAGCAGAGAATCTACTGACATTTATAAACCTCCTCTCTCTGCCGTTTTTGAGGACCACTGTGGTATCAGCTCCTGTTATTGAGATGAGTACGGCCCAGTCCCCATGTCTATTAGAATGGAGAATAAAACACGAATCCTTACACTAACTGCAGCTATGCCTGACTTCCCTTTTCTGTTCAGTCTTATGAATCTCTGATAAAGGAGCATTAGCGCACTCTGTTGTCGACTAACCTTCCATATCCCTGCCTGAGATGTCTATCTTTACCCTGATTCTCCTACCTAAAAGACCCCAGTACTTTTGATCCATCCCTTTCTTTAGCAATGTGTTTCTCTTGAACTAATCTCTCATGCTATTATTTTAATCCCTATGTACCCAAAAAGAAAAATCATTTCTTGAGAAATCAGGGATTTGTTTGATAAATGTGTGTCTTATTCATAGCACCTAAAAGTGGTGGACACATAGAGGCACTGCAGAGTGAATGCAAGAGTTTTAGGCTTAGAAGCTGCAGACCTTGGTTTAACTCTAAGAGCCAACATAGTCAAACTCATTTTCCTTATATCTAAAATGAGAACTATGGCACTCGCCTTTCAAGTACCAAAGAATAAAATTAAATCACAAAGTTTTTTAAAAAAATAAACACAGCTATGACAATAAACACAGTATGTCAATTTGCCAACAAGGAAACATGCCATTGAAGAAATTCACTTAGTTGTTTACTAGCTACAGAAAAAGAAATCAGGGGAGTTTAAGTGCTGGAAAGGAGGAGTTAATGGTGGTTATGCTAGTTAAGCTTTGAAGTCTGGCACTATGGATAGAATGAGTCCATGGGTCCAGAGCAATTGGTTGAAATGAGTCCTGTTGTTCATGGGTTAGAAGAGCTTTTTCAGTTATGTCCAGTAAGAGTCTAGAGTACTGGGGTCATTCAAAGGTCATGTCTTCCATTTGCTTTAACTAGATAGAGTAACTTATGAAATACAACACTGAATTTTAGTATCTCCTAGGAAAGCACCGCCTTCAATGAAAAATGTCCTTTATAAAGGCTTGTTTAAAAAAAATCTTAAAAGTCAAGTAATTAAAATGTATATTGTCCAGAATATAGTAAACATTTAATAAATTATATGTGGCATTCTTATTGAGTAATATTTGCTCATTAGTTAATTCTTAGATTGGTTCCAAAAGGCATGCCCTTGAGTTCTGGTTATCTTTGGAAATAATTTTGAAAATGAGAAGTAAAATTATTTTAATAAATATTATGTTAGCAGCGGTATGGCTGAATTGTGTCCCCACTCCCACCCTCCAAATTCATATGTTTAAGTTTTAACTCCTAGTACTGCAGAACATGGCTTTTTTTTTTTTTTTTTTAATTCAGGGCCTTTAAAGAAGAATTACGGTAAAATCCAGTCAAAGGAAGTGGGGGCTAATATAATATGTCTGATTTCCTTATAAGAAAAGGAGATTAGGACACAGACACGTAAGACAGATCTCAAGAACAATGTGAAGACACCAGTAGACAGCCATCTACAAGTCCAGGAGAAAGATCTCAGAAGAAACCAACCCTGCTGACACCCGTAGAGTAAATGTGCCTGACACCAATAATTTAAGCATACCCTTAGAATGACCCTGTATGGCAGACACACTTTAATGTGTGTTCGGAGCTACTGAATCTGGGAGTGGCCAACCTGAAGATTCATTCCTTGTCTATAATAAACATCCTAGCCCCACATCCTGTCCCATGGAACATAAGCCATACAGGAGACTGAGGGAGGCCCTGAGTTTGGGGTTAAGTGAGGTTCCCAGGTGGAGATCATTAGGGGAAGGGTGTTAAGTGAAAATGCTATATAAAGTGCATGACATTTGGAGGTGATTGTGTTTTCCTGTCCAGCTTGCTGCCACTGGGGCATGTGGTAACGTTGTTCAGCCTGCCACCAATGGACCATTTCTATAAGTAAGTTGGTTCTCCTGTCTGGCCTGCAGGCACTGGACTCCTCCGTATGTAAGACCCAGTAAAACCCCATGTCTTGTTTGCGGGATAATGGGTCTCTTCTTAGGCCTCTCAAACCTGGTTTCTTCCCAACTGAGGTTAGTGGGGTTTGGCGCAATACCACCTTGATGTTGGCTTCTAGCTTCCAGAGCTGTAAGGAAATATATTTCTGTTTAAGCCAACCAGGCTGTCTATCGTTTATTATGGCAGCCCTAGCAAACTAATACAGGGGCTTTCATTTATTATATATATTTTAACCATAACCCTGTGTAGTAGACAATATCCTCATTTTACAAATTCAGAAGCTGGGGTTAGAAAAATTAGGTACACTGGCTTGTATTTTTACAGTGTCCTAAATGCTGGAGATCTCATTGAATCTTTAGGATCAGGGTTCAGACCAAGTCAAGGCTGGTGAAGCACTTGCCTCAAGCTCAAATTTTAAGGGATGACAAAATATTCGTCAATAAAGATAAATGGGTCTGGCGTAGCGGCTCACGCCTGTAATCCCAACAGTTTGGGAGGCCAAGGCAGCCATCTACCTGAGGTCAGGAGTTCGAGACCAGCCTAACCAACATAGTGAAACTCCGTGTCTACTAAAAATTCAAAAAAAAAAAAAAATTAGCTTTGTGTGATGGCGCATGCCTGTAATCTCAGCTACTTGGAAGGCTGAGGCAGGAGAATCGCTTGAACACAGGAGGCAGAAGTTGCAGTGAGCTGAAATCATGCCATTGCACTCCAGCCTGGGCTACAAGAACAAAACTCCATCTCAAAACACAAAACAAAACCAAAACAATAAATGGCTCAATGCAATATATTTTACATTCAACTTGTTTTGGGGATAATTATAGATTCACATGCTATTATAAAAAATATTACCCAGACCCTTCATGTACCCTATTCTCAGTTTTCCTGAAGGATAACATCTTCCAAAATTATACTACAATATTATACGAGAGTATTAATCTTGATACAGTCAGATACATAACATTTCCATCACCACAAAGACCCCTCGTGTTGCCCTTTTGTAGCCACAACCGCTTTCCCCATCCCCACTCCCTCACCGACTTCTGAAAAGGACTAACCTGTTCTCTATTTCTATGATTTTGTCATTTCAAGATTGTGAAACAAATGAAACCACATAGTAAGTAAGCTTTTGGGGTTGGCTTTTTTCATACAGCGTAATTCTCCGGAGAGTCAGCCAGGCTGTTGTGAGTCTCAGTGGTTTGTTCCTTTTTATTGCTGAGCAGTGTTCCATGGTATGGATCTACCACAGTTTAGCCACTCGCTCATTGAAGGACATCGAGATACTTTAGTTTAGGATTTTTAAGAGTAAAGCTATTATAAACATTGTATACAGGATGGTTTGTTTCGTTTTGTCAGAAGATTTTGTTTTTATTTTCCTTTTTAAATTTTTTTCCTAGCTTTATTGAGATATAATTGACTAATAATATAGTGCAGGGCTTTGTGTCATAACTCCTCATTTCTCTGGGATAAATACCCAAGTATGATGGGAGTTGAATGTTTAGTTTGTTAAGAAACTACGGAACTGTTTTGTAGAATGGCTGTATCATTTTACTTTCCTACAAGAAACGTGTACGCAATCCAGTTTCTTCACTTCCTAACCAGCATTTTTAATTTTAGCCATTCTGACATATTAAGGGATAGCTCATTGTTCTTTTAACTTGCACTTCCCTAATGGATAATGATGTAAATAGCTTTTTGTATGCTCACTTGTCATCAGTTTATCCTCTTTAGTGAAATATCTGTTTATATCTTTTGTCTTGTTCTAATTGGATTTTGTGTTTCTTTCTTTAATGCTGAATTTTAAGCATTTTTATTAGTCTAGATATTAGTCATTTGTCAGATTTATGACTTGCAAATATTTTCATCCTCTTAAAAGATCGTTTTTTAAAAAGTTTTTAATATTCACTAAGTCCAATTTATTAATCTTTTTCTTTTATAGACTCTGCTTTTGTGTTGAATTTAAGAACTTTTGCCCATTGCTAAATCCCAAAGAGTTTCTTTTACATTTTCTTTTCTAAAACTTTTATATATTTTCTGTTTTACATTTAAGTCAGTAATCCATTTTGAGCTAATGTTTCTATAAGATGTGAGACAGGCTGAGATCAATTTTTTTGTCTATGGATGTCCACTTTCTCTGAAAGGCTATGTTTCCTCCATTAAATTATTTTTACATCTTTGTGAAAAATTAGTTGGGCATATTGAATGGGTCTCTTTCTTGGTTCTCTAGTTTGTTCCATTGATGCATGTGCCAATCACCTACTGTCTTCATTACTATAGATACATAAATATTGAAATCAGTTTGCAAGGCAAGAAACACACTTGCCTTGTTCCTGATCTTAGGGGGAAACAATTTTGTCTTTCACCACTAACTTTGGGGTCCCCTGTAGGCTTTGGGTAGATGTTCTTTGTCAAGTTAAGAAGATACCCTCTATTTCTATTTTGCTGAGAGGGTATTTTTTAAGTCAGTTGAATCATGTCAAATGCTTTTCCTACATTGATTGATATGATTATATGATTTTTGGTTTTAGCATTTTAATGTAGTGGATTGCATTAATTGACTTTTTTTTTTTTTTTTTTTGAGATGGAGTCTTGCTCTGTTGCCCAGGCTGGAGTGCAGTAGCGCGATCTCAGCTCACCGCAAGCTCCGCCTCCCGGGTTCATGCCATTCTCCTGCCTCAGCCTCCCGGGTAGCTGGGACTACAGGCACCCACCACTGCGCCCGACCAATTTTTGGATTTTTAATACAGACGGGGTTTCACCGTGGTCTCGATCTCCTGACCTCGTGATCCACCCGCCTCGGCCTCCCAAAGTGCTGGGATTACAGGCGTAAGCCACCGCGCCCGGCCTAATTGACTTTTGAATACTGAATCAGACTTCCATCCCTGAAATAAACCCCACTTGGTCATAGGTATAATTCCTATTATATGTTGCTGATTTATATTTGTTGATATTCATTTACAAATTGTACTAAGAACTATTTTGATCTGAGGGTTTTTTGTTTTTGTGCTGTTGTCAGATTGATGCTGGTTTCATAAAATGGAAAACATTCCTTTCTCTTCAATATTCTGGAAAAATGTCTTTTGAATTGGTGTTAATTTCTTTTTAAAAGTTCAGTAGAATTATCTGGTGAAACCATCCGGGTGTGGAGATTGCTTTTGGGGGAATTTTAAAATTATGAGATCAATTTTTTAACAGTTATAGAGCTATTAAAATTTTCTATTTCCCATTTGTGGAGTTGTCATAATCTTTTCTGACAAATTGGTTCTTTTCATCTAAGTTGTTAAGTTTACATATATAGAGCTATTTGTAATATTCCCTTATTATCATCCTAATGTCAGTGAGGTCTCTAATGACATCCCCTATTTCATTTCTGATTTTGGTAATTTATGTGTTTCTCTCTCTCTCTCATCAGTCTTGCTAGAGATCTTTGTGACTTTTATTGATATTTTCAAAGAGCCAGTTCTTTGTCTTATTTCTTGTTTTTCTCTATTGCTTTTCCATTTTAATTTTATTTCTGTTTTTATTGGTATTGTTTCTTTTGTTCTCCTTGTTTGGGGTTTATTTTGCTCTTTAGTATTTATATTCTTAAAGTGGGAGCATGGATTATTGATAGGAAACTTTTTCTCCTTTCCTTTTATTTTATTTTATTTTATTTTTTGAGACAAGTCTTGCTCTATCATTCAGCCTGAAATGCAGTGCCAAAATCACAGCTCACTGCAGCCTTGACTTCCCAGGCTCAATTGATCCCCCCACTTCAGCCTCCCAAGTACCTGGGACTGCAGGCATGCACCACCACTCCTGCTTAATTTTAATTTTTATTTCTGTAGAGATGAGGTTTCTCCATGTTACCCAGGTTTGAGCTACTGGGCTAGAATAATCCACCCACCTCAGTTTCCCAAAGTGCTGGGATTACAGGCATGAGCTGCCATGCCCAGCCCTTTGCCTCTTTTCTAATCAATGCATTTAGTGTTACAAATGTCCCTCTCAGCACTGCTTTAGCTGTGCCCCACATATTTCTTATATGCTGCATTTTCATGTAGTTTAATATATAGTTTGATTTCTTTTCAGACTTTTCTTTGGCCTGTGGATTACTTAAAAGTGTGTTGTTCACTTTCCCAAAGTTTAAAGATTCTCCTGTTATCTTTGTTACTGATTTCTACTTGAATTCAGTTGTTAGACAACAATTCAACATAAGCTCATTTTTCTATAAGTTTGTTGAGGTTGAATTTATGACCCAGTATGTGGTTTGTCTTCATACTATATATCCTTTGGGCACTTGGAAAAGAAAGTGTATTCTGCTGTTGTTGGGTGGAATGTTCTATAAATGTAGATTAGATACTATTAGTTGATGGTGCTGTGAGTTCTCTTCCACATTCTTACTGATTTTCTGTTTAATTTTTCTATTAATTATTGAGAAAGGAGTGTTGATATCTCCGATTATAACTGTAGTTTTGTCTGTTTCTCCTTTTAGTTCTATCAGTTTTTACTTCACATATTTTGCAATTCTGATGTTTGGTATATATACATTTATATAACTTCTTGGTGAATTGATCCTTTTATTATACAATATATCCCTCTCTGGTGATTTTCTTTCCTCTAAAGTCAAATTTATTTGTATACTTTATATTTGTATCAAAACATCACATGTGCCCCCAAAATATGTACAACTATTATGTATCCATAATAATTAAAAAGTTTCTTAAGTGAAAAAAATAAATTCTAATTTATGTAATGTTAATATAGCTACTTTTGCTTTATTTTATTCATGTTTGCATAATATATCTTTTTGCATTATTTTATTTTTAATCTCCATATGTCATGTCTAAAGTGAGTTTCTTGTAAACAGCATAAAGTTTGATTACATTTTTTAATCCATTATGCCAATCTCTATCTTATATTTATACCACTTATATTTAGTGTAGTTATTGTACTATTTTATTTCATTTGCTGTTTTTTTTTTCTTTCTTTCTTTATCTGTTTTGCTTTTCCTGCCATGTTGGGGGGCTACTTTAACATTTTTTAGAATTACATTTGGATTTATTTTTAGTATATCTCTACGGATAGCTTTTTTTTTAGTGGTTGCTCTAGGTATCACTTTATTTATATATAAATTACTGGTGTCCATCTAAGTGACACATAGAGAGCTTATATTCCTTTAAGTCCTTCTACCCTTCCTTATATATCATAGAGTTGGATTAAATATTTCCTCCTATATGCATTTAGAATTACATCAGATAGTGTTATAATTTTTGCTTCGATCACCAAAAATAATTTAGAACACCAACAAAGAGAAGGAAAAACTATACTACTTACCTGTATTTTTGTTTACTGTGTTCTTTCTCCCTTCCTGATATTCTAGGATTTCTTATTCTATCATTTTCATTCTGTTTGAGGAGTTTCTTGTAGACATTTCTTAAGGTAAATGTACTGGCAACAAATTATTTTAGTTTTCTTCTATTTGAAAATGGATTCATTTCCCCCTTATTTTTGAGTAATATTTTTGCTGACTATTGAATTCTGGCTTGATAGTTCTCTTCCTTCAGAGCTTGAAAAATGTTGTGCTACTTTTTTCTGGACTCCATGTTTTCTAATGAGAAATCTGTTGTCATTGAAATTGTTTTCTCCCTACGTAAGGGATCATTTACTTTGACTGCTTTCAAGATTTTATTCTGTCTTGATATTTCACAGCATGTCGTGATGTGTTCTTAGTGGATTTATTTTAGTTTATTCTTTTTAGAGTACATTCAGATTTTTGAATGTGTAAGTTTATGTATTGTGCCAAATTAGGGAAGTTTGCAGTCATTTCTTCAAGTTCTTTTAAGCCCCTTTCTTTCTACTCTTCTTTTAAGAATTTTATAATATTTTAAAAGTTCATAAAGTGCTGTCCATATTTAAATTCAGTTTATTTACTCTCTGCTGTTCCTATGGGTAATTTCCAGTATTCTACCTCCCAGTTTACTGATTCTTTATCTGTCCTTTTCATTCTGCTATTGAGAGTAAATACTGAGCTTTTATTTTGGTTATTGTAGTTTTCAGACAAATTTTATTTCTGAAATTTCCACTTGGTAATTCTGTATATCTCTTATTTTTTACTGAGACATTCTACTTTTTTGCTGAGGCTTTTTTATATTTTTGTTGTTTTAAGCATGTTTGTAATTGTGCACTGTATCATTTTATAATGGCTGCTTTAAAATTATTCTCAGAATTCTAATACCTCTGTCATCTTGATATTAGCATTCATTAGGTCTATTTTTATACACTTTGAGGTTTTCCTGGTTCTTAGTATGATGAGAGGTGCTACCCTGGATAGCTTTGCATTATGTTATGGGATTCTGGATCTTACTTAAATCTTCTTTTTTGCCAGGCGCGGTGGCTCAAGCCTGTAATCCCAGCACTTTGGGAGGCCGGGACGGGCGGATCACAAGGTCAGGAGATCGAGACCATCCTGGCTAACACGGTGAAACCCCGTCTCTACTAAAAAATACAAAAAATCTAGCCGGGCGAGGTGGTGGGCGCCTGTAGTCCCAGCTACTCGGGAGGCTGAGGCAGGAGAATGGCGTGAACCCGGGAGGCGGAGCTTGCAGTGAGCCGAGATCCGACCACTGCACTCCAGCCTGGGTGACTGAGCGAGACTCCGTCTCAAAAAAAAAAAAAAAAAAAAAAAAAATCTTCTTTTTTAACTGGCTTTGATTGACACCACTGCAGCAAGAGAAGGGAGAACACTGTCTCATTACTGTTAATTGTAGGTAGAAGTCAAAGTTTCTTACTAGTATACCTTTGACATTGGAAGTTGAAAGGACTTTTTGTTACTGCTGATGAAGAGTATAGTGCTGGTTTATCATGTAGGCTCTACTGATCCCACATTTGTTGAGGATTCATTACTGTTGGGCAATAGTAAAACCCTGACCTCTTTAGCCCTCTTCTGACATTGCCCCAGGAGAGGAGAGAAAAACTGTGTTACTGTCAGTGGGGAATGGGAATTCAGGTTTCCATTATGGTCTTCAATGACACTATCATAGAATGAGACTCATTACTAATCAGTGGGAATAAGAATCCTGGCTTTGGGTAAATCTGACATTTAAGAAGCTTAGAAGACATCACTCTGTCCTAACAACAAATAAAAAACTGAACAAACTGAAAAGTACCCAATTCCAGCTCACCCTCACCATCCTATTCTATCTGTGAAGAGAGGAAGGGGCTACTGAGAAACACATGTGAAGTACACAGTCCAAAGGCATAGGCTTACTAAATGACTGAGACCTAATTTTAAAACTATAGAATGATTCCCAATACCCAGCCTTTACCACCACATTCCCAAAGGTCTATTTATTACATTTTCTTTTACCAAGTATCATATCCAACTATCAAGAATAAATCACAAGGCATACTAAAAGGCAAAAGCAAACACAGTTTAAAGAGACCGCACAAGCATCACACCACACTTGAATATGGCAAAGATGTTGAAGTTATCAGACCAGAAATGTAAAGCAACTGATTAATATGCTAAGAACTTTAATGAATAGAAAAATATGCAAGAACAGATGCGCAATGTAATCAGAGAGATGGAAATTCTGAAATCAAAAAGAAATGCTAGAGATCAAAAATACAGTAAAAACATAAATAATACCTTGAATGAGCTTATTAGTTGACTGTACACAGCTGAGGAAAAATATCTGCACTTTGAACTATCTCAATAGAAACTTCCAAAACTGAAAGACAAAGAGATAAAAGACACATACACACCAGAAAAGACTTATAATGTCCAAGAACTGTGAATCAACTATAAAAGGTGTAACATTACCAGAGCAGAAGTAAGAAAGAGATGCCATATTTGAAGCAATGATGACTGATAATTTTCTCAAATTAGTGTCAAATACCAAACAAAAAATCCACAAGGTTCAGAAGACATCCATCAGGATAAAAGCCAAAGATAGCTATACCTGGGCATATTATATTCAAGTTACAGAAAATAAAAGATAAAGAAAAAACCTTGTAAGAAGCCTGAGAATAAAACATAAATAAATAAATCTTACCTAAAGAGAAGCAACTATAAGAATTATATCTGACATCTACTCAAAAGTAATAAAAGCAAGAAGAGGATGGATAAATTCTTTAAGGTTTTGAAAGAAAAACAACACCAACCTAGAATTCTGTACCTTGAAAAAATTAACCTTAAAAAGTGAAGGAAATACAAATACATTTTTGGAAAACAAAAATTGGAGGAATTTGCTGTCAGTATACCTTTCTTGCAGAAATTTTAAAAGATGTTTTTAGAGAAGTAAAGTTATGTAAGCCAAAAGCTTAGACATGCATAAAGAACTCCAGAGTAGGAATAAGTAAAGGTAAAATATAAAATTTTATTTTTCTTATTATTAGTTGATCTATTTTTTGCCACTTTCTCCTAGAACTTATTCTTAATTGATCTGACAGATAATAGGTTTCTTAAAAATTATAACAACAGTATATTTGAATACACACACACACACACACACACACACAGAATTCTGTATGCTTATATATAAATGAAATCACTACAAACAATGACACAAGGAACAAGAGGAAAGAATTAGAATTATTTTGTTATTAAAAGACACTTTCATGACCCATAAAGTTGCATAATATTTGTAAGTGGACATGGATTACTTGTAAATGTGTATTGCATATTCTAGGGCAACCATCAACAAAGTAAAAGATGGCCAGGAGCGGTGGCTTACGCCTCTAATCCTAGCACTTTGGGAGGCCAAGGCAGGCAGACTGCCTGAGCTCAGGAGTTCAAGAACACCCTGAGGGCAACATGGTGAAATCCCATCTCTACTAAAATACAAAAAATTAGCCAGGCTTCATAGTACATGTCTGTAATCCCAGCTACTCGGAAGTCTGAGACAGGAGAATTCCTTGAATGCAGGAGGTGGAGGTTGCAGTGAGCTGAGATTCCACTGCTGCACTCCAGCCTGGGCCACAGAGCAAGACTCTGTCTCAAAAAATAAATAAATAAATAAATAAATAAATATAAATTTAAAAGGAAGAATAATATTTCTAAGAAAGGTAGAAAATGAATCATATAAAATGTCCAGCTGAAACCACTGAAAGTAGAAAAAGTAGAAGACAAAAATAGAAACAAAAATCAAGGGCAACAAATAGAAAACAGCAACAAATATGGCAGATGTTAACTATATCAATAATTACTTTACACATAAATGGTTTAAGTACAACAATTAAAGACACAAATTTTAGAGTGGATAGAAAAATAAGACTCAACGATGTCATATGTAAGAAATATTTAAATATAAAGACTCAGGTAGATTAAAAGTAAAGGGAAGAAGAAACATGCTAACAAAAGAAATTATAAATAGCTATATTAATTTCAAACAGCAGACTGTAGAGAAAGGAAAGTGATCAGGGATAAACAAAAGCATTACATAATGATAAAGGGTTTAATTCTCCAAGAAGACATAACAATTCCTAATGTTTATGCATCCAGCAACTATGCATCAAAATACATAAGACAAATACTAATAGAACAAGGAGAAATTGGTAAATTCACTCTTAGAGACTTCAACATCCCTGTATGAGAAATGAACAGACCCAGTGGGCAGAAAGTCACTAAGAACATAGTTGGACTCAACAGCACCATCAATCAAATGAATATAATTGACATCTATAGACTACTTCATCCAACAACAGCAGAATGTACATTCTTTTCAAGCCTACATGGAACAGTCACCAAAATACATCACATTTATGTCCATAAAACACATATTAACAAATTTTAAAGAATAGAAATCAAGCAATGCCTACTCTCAGACCATAATATAAGTAAATTAAAAACCAGTAACAGAAGGACAGCTGGGAAATCTCAAAATAAATGGAGATTCAACAACATATATTTCAATAACACATAAGTCAAAGGAAAAATCTCAAGACACATAAAAAATATTTTGAACTAAATGAAAATGAAAATATAACATCAAAATTTATGGGATTCAGTAAAAGCAGTCATTAGATGGAAATGTATAGCACTGCATACATATATTAGGAAAAAGAAAGATCTAAGATAAATAATCTAAACTTCTATTTTAACTAGGAAAAAATAGCAAGTGAAATCCAAAGTAAACATAAGAAAATAGAAATTAAAGCAAAAATCAATGAATTGAAAACAGGGAACTAATATGAAAATCAACAAAGCTAACAGTTGCTTTTTTTAAAAAAGACCAACAAAATCAATAAACCTCCAACTAGATTAACTAAGAAAAAAAGAGAAAGATGTAGTGGCTAATGTCTGTAATCCCAACACTTTGTGGGGGGGCCGAGGCAGGTGGATCACTTGAGGTCAGGATTCGAGACTAGCCTGACCAATATGGTGAAACCCCATCTCTACTAAAATTACAAAAATTAGCTGAGCGTGGTAGCAAGTGCCTGTAGTCCCACCTAGGGTAGAAGAATCACTTGAACCCAGGATGCGGAGGTTGCAGTGAGCTGAGATTGCGCCACTGCACTCCAGCCTGGACAACAGACAGAGACTCTGTCTCCCACACGCCCCCACCCCGAAAAATAAGGAAAAAAAGAGAGAGGACATAAATTACAAATGTGAAAAATGAAAATGGAGGCATCACTACAGATACCATGGACATTAAAAGAAAAATAAATAAATACTATGAACAACTATATTCTCCCAAACTTGATAACTTAGATGAAATGGACCAACTTCTTAAAAGACACAATCTTCCAAAGTTCACACAAGAGGAAGTAGACAATCACAATAGGCCTATATCTATTACACAAATTAAATCAGTAATTAACAACCTTCCAAAAGAGAAAGCAACAGACACAGATGGGTTCACTGGTGAATTCTACTGAATACTTAATGAAGAAATTATACCAATTCTCTCTAATTTCTTTCAGAATACAGAAGCAGAGGAAATACATCCTAATTCATTCTATGAGGTCAGGATTACCTTAATATCAAAATCAAAGACATTACAGAAAGAGAAAACTACAGGCCAATAGCTCTCATGAACACAGATGCAAAACTTTTCTTTTCAACAAAATATTAACAAATCAAATCAAACAATGTATAAAAAGAATTCTACGCCACAACAAGTGAGATATATCTCAGGTATGCAAGGCTGATACAACATTCAGAAAGCAATTAATAGAATCCATCGCATCAAAACTCTAAAGAAGAAAAATCGCATTTTTATATCAGTAGATGCAGAAAAATGATTTAACAAAATTCAACAACCATTCATGATTAAAAAAGAAAACCTCTTAGCAAATTATGAATAGAGAAAAAGTTTGTAAATTTGATTTTTTAAAAAAATCTACACAAAACCTACAATTAACATAACCCATAATCATAACAAACTAGAAGCCAGCCAGACACAGTGGCTCACTCCTGTAATCTGTAATCACAGCACTGTGGGAGGCCAAGGCAGGCAGATCACGAGGTCAGGAGACTGAGACCAACCTGGAAAACATGGTGAAACCCAGTCTCTACTAAAAACACATACACACACACACAAAATTAGCTGGGTATGGTGGCACAAACATGTATTTCCAGCTACTCGGGAGGCTGAGGCAGGAGAATTACTTGAACCAGGGGGACGAGGTTGCAGTGAGCCCAGATTGCACCATTACACTCCAGCTTGGCAACAGGGCAAGACTCCATCTCAAAAAAAAAAAAAACAAACAAACAAAAAAAAAAACAAAAACAAAGCAAAACAAACAAACAAAAAAAACTGGAAGCCTTTCTGATAAGATTAGAAACAAGGCAAGGATATCTTCTCTCACCACTTCTTGTTGATATTACTCTGGAATTCCTAGCTAATGCAACTAAGAGAAGAAAAAAATTAAAAGGTACATAGATTAAGGAGGAAGAAATAAAATTGGCTTTGTTCACAAATGACAATTAAAGAACTGACAAAAACTTTGCTTGTAACCAATAAGTGATTATAGCAAGGGGCACAATAATACAAAGTTAATATTTATAAAACTCAGTTTCTTTTCTATATACCAGCAATGAATAAGTACAATTTGAAACTAAAAATACAAAACCATTTATATTAACCCCCACAAAAATGAAATACTTTGGTATAAATCAAATAAAATTTTTATAAGATATATATAAGGAATATCACAAAACTCTCATGAAAGAAATCAAAGAAATAAATAAATGGAGAAATATTCTATGTTCATGGATAGGAAGACTAATATTGTATGATGTCAGTTTTTCTCAACTCTATCTATAGATTTAACACAATCTCAATTTAAATCCCAGAAGGCTATTTTGTGGATGTGAACAAACTGATTCCAATGTTTAGAGAGGGAGGCAGGTGACCTAGAATCGACAATGCAATATTGAAGGAGAAGAACAAAGTCAGAGGACTGATACTACCCTACTTTAGATCTACTAAAATGTTACGGTAGTCAAGGCAGCATGGTATTGGCCAAAAAAAAAAAAAAGGCAGAAAAAGTGTTCAATGGAACAGAAGACAAAGCCTAGAAATAGACCCACATAAATATAGGCAACTTGATCTTTGACAAATGAGCAAAGGCAATACAATAAAGCAAAAGATCTTTTCAACAAATGGTGTGAACAACTGTACATTTACATAAAAAGAATCTAGACACAGAACTTATACCCTTACAAATATAAACATTAAATATATCATGAACCTAAATGTAAATGTAAAATGCAAAACTAAAACTTTCCTAGACAATAACATAGGAGAGAACCTAGATGACACTAGGTATGGTAATGACTTTTTAGATACAACACCAACAGCCTGATCTGTGAAAGAAATCATTCATAAATTTGACTTTGTTAAAATTAAAAATATCTTCTCTGTGAAAAACACTGTCAAAAGTATGAGAAGACAAGCCACAAACTGGGAAAAAGGATATTTGCAAATCACATATGGTAAAGTACTGTTAACCAAAATATACAAAGAATTCTTAAAACTAGACAATAATAAAAATACAACCCAATTTAAAAAACATCCAAAAGATCTGAATAGATACCTCACTAAAAAAGATACATGGATGGCAAAAAACAAATAGTATTTAAAAAGATACTCAATATCATATGACATTAGGGAATGGGAAATTAAAACAACATTAAGTTATTCTCACACCACTACTAGAACGGTCAAAATCCAGAACACTGACAATGCCGAATGTTGGTTTGGATGTGGAGCAATGGGCATTCCCATTCATTGCTGGTCAGAATGATGAATGATATAGCCATTTTGGAAGACAGTTTGGCAGTTTCTTATAACCCTAAACATACTTTTACTATACAATTCGGCAATAGTGCTCTTTGGTGTTTATCCAAATGAGTTGAAAATTTACATCCACACAAAAACCTACACATCAATGTTTACAGCAGCTTTATTCACAATTGTCAAAACTTAAAAGCAACCAAGATGTTCATAACTGTTACATATATATATATGTATGTATATATCCATACAGTGGAATATTTAGTCCTGAATAATATTCCACGGTGGAATAATATTCAGGACTAAATAGGAATGAGCTCTCAAGCCATAAAAAGACATACAGGAAACTGAAATTCACATTACCAAGTAGAAGAAGCCAATCTGGAAAGACCATATACTACATGTTTCCCACTATGACATTGTGGAAAAGGGCAAAACTATGAATACAGTAATAGAACTAGTGGTTACCAGGGATTAGGGGGAGGAAGAGAAGAATAGGGAGAACACAGAAGATTTTTAGGGCAGTGAAACTACTCTATGATACTAGAACGGTGGATCCAAGTCATTAGCATTTGTCAAACCCATAAAAGATACAACCTCAAGAAAAAATTCTATTGTAAACTATGGGCTTTAGGTATCAATGATGTGTCAATGCAGGTTCATCGACGGTAACAAACGTACCACTCTGGTAGGGATGTAGGTAACAGGGGAGGCTGTGCTGTCTGTGGGGGCAGGAAGCATATGGGAACTCTGCATACCTTGCAATAATTGTTGCTGTAAAACTACTGTAAAAAATGAAATCGATTTTTTTTAAACCTGACTCCATATTGGCCTTCTCTGATACAATTCCTGTGAGGGTCTTGGGCACCTTGTTTCATCTTCACAAGTGTCCCCCCTCAGTTACCCATTTAATCTTTGCTGGCTTGGGTGGAGTGGAGCCACACTTTTTCTGTAGTATTTGGATAAAGCAGAGTAGCTATTTTCTAAGTTTCCTGTCTTAGTAGACTGCCCCTTTCCTGATCCTTTGAGTAGTGAAAGCAACTGTTTGCTGCTGGGACTTGTTGTCTCTGCTCTAATTGGCATTTATGGGTTGCCTGCTTCTTCAGTTACATGTGCAAGTGACACGAGGTGAAAAGATAATCAAGGGAGTTCACTGCTGTGTCACTCCTCTGGTCCTGAGGAAGCCTTCTGCCTTCTGCTGTCATCACATATAGAACGTATGTCCAAGATTTTTAGTTGTACTTAGTATGAGGAATAGGTGAAAGTATTTGTAATTTATCTTTTCAGGAGCACAAGTCCCAGTGCAATAATTTAAAAAATCGAAATTAATGCAAAAAAAATGCATGATGAATAAAACATCAAAACTGTAAAGGCAGAATCAGTATTACAAAAGTTTCCTCTTCTCTGAGCCTCCAGTGTGGCCTTGTGCAGCACCGCTATTGATCTTGCCTATATTTAACATTTAGAATTGGCCTTCCTTTAGCGAAGAAAACAACAACCAATGGCTTAAACAAGAGAGGAATGTTTTTTTTATTGTTGCTGTTGTTGCAGAGAGGAAGTCCTGAATCCGCAGCTTCGGGCTAGGAGATGCTCCATGGCTTTATCAGGAATTTGGGCTTCTTCCTGTCTATTTCACCGTCTTTAGCCTATGGACTCTTTTTCAAGGTATTCTTGTGGTATTCACGGCTAGTCGAGGCCAGAAGGAGGAAGAATGGCTGGAGAGTACAGATGGACTTATGTTCAGCTGAGGCAGCATTTTTCAAGTAGCCTTTCCACAAATTTTACACATTTCCATTCACATTTCCCTGGCAAAGACATTCTTTTGCCTCTTCTAGCTAAACACGAGGGTTGAATATATTCTTCATTTCTGAGCTGCAATATATCAGCTAAGAATTAGGGTTATCCATTCGAGGAAGAAGAGATCAAATGTTGGAGGAAGGGAATTAGCAATCTCTGCCATACATATGCCACTTGGTAAGTGTCCAAAGTCTGAAAGAGACTGGCCCAATTGCTGTATATCTCACGATGCTGTAAATGTTGGTAAATAGGAATAATCTTCTTTGGGGGGAAAAGCAAAGTCAAAAGCAGTAAGTATAAATGCAAGACCTCAAGGTACATGCACACTGAGCACTGCTGGAAAACATCAACACTCACAGTTCCTGTCCACCCACTTCCTGGGGCTGACTTGGAAGTTCTCACATATCCTCCTGGTCAATGTGAATGGATGCTATTTTAGATCCAAAGGGCAATATGTCCTGTTCGCTGAAACAAAGTGTATGTTTTTATTTCCCAATATCAATCCCATTGCTCTGGACATTTAAGAGGCAAGTTCTCCTCAGCATTCGGGATGCTGTGGATGGTATCAATATGTTCACACTTCCTGCTGTTAAACTCTCTGTTTTCACTGCTGACAACTTTATGGGGTGGATATAAAGTTTTCTTAGGCAGCTCGTCAGTCCTAGAGCAGCATACCTATTCAAGAGGGAGGGACAGAGCCCCTTATTGTAGCAATTTTGAACAAGGTCAAGAGTTTTTCTGGCATGGCCCAACCCAATGCAATAACAGGACAACAGCCCCAAGCCAAGGGCTGAAAGGCAGAATTGTATTAAATCTTCAAGGAAAAGGGCAAAAAAAAGCCATGCATCTGCAACAGAAAAATGTGTGTTTTTTCAAAGGCTAAAAACAATCAAACAAATAAAATCACAGAAAAAATATAAAGCACACATGGAATAAAACACACCTGTTTGTCTTTTTAGTTTTCAATGCTTTCTTCATTGCTTTTCATATTTTAGTTTTCATTGCTTTATATATTTTATATAAATGTATGTATATGTAAATTTTTATATTTACATACCTTTGATATATTTATACGCAAATATATTTCATTCACCTGATTTACAGATATTAATATATCTTTTTGTAGGTTAATTCAGAAAATATTCTCATATACCTCAACTTGGAAGAGCACATGAAAAAAAGAAAGACATAACACTTGAAATGACCTTGTCAACTGGAAAACACTAACCAGATATTAGGAAGAGGATTCTGGCATTACCACTATCCAAGAGCTAAGCGTACAGTCTTACCTCTCAGAGAGATGAAAATATTCTCCAAAGGTTACACATTTAGGAGGAGTCAGAGTCAGAACTCAAACTGATACAAACTTCTACCTGCAAAATACATGCTACTGTCCAGGTATAGGGACACCATAGGCATGAATAGCAGTGACGCAAAGTGCAACAGCCAAGCCATACTAGAGAACAGCTGAGAGCAGGAGTGACCTGGTGCCGGGGTTCCCCAGGGTTCATGAATCCCGACATCACCTTCTGCCATCCACTTAGCTAAGGGTCCTCATGTTTCTTATACTTATTACTCATTTTTTGAAAATGTGATATTCCTGTATTATCCAGTTCATAACTCTCCAATTCTTTTCTACCTTCAGCCACACCAAGTGCCTCTGGTGGTCAGTTAGAAGGAAACTGTGCAAAGGATTAAACAAAAATGACCACATCACTTGACCTTAGAGGAAAATGAAGTTAAAGGCCCTTTCCCCTCTAGGCTGATGATTTCTTACTCTGATTTATAAGGTTGGCAGGAAAAAGCCATTCTGCACCCAACTCTACTTCATTTATTGTAAGATTGCATGCAATTGTATGAGAAGGCAACAATTGCCCAGTTGGTCACTGCAGAGTTTGTCTCTCCCTCTCTGACCCACTCACTTCTATTGGCCAAGTGCTCTCAGTGTGAGGCCACTTGTCCCAGGGCACTCTTGAAATGGGGATGTGTGTTCCTCCATTCAGTACCCATTTCTCTAACTTGCCCTTTATCTCTCTTCTAGAATTCTCAATAAAATAGTTTTTAATTCATTAGCAACTTGTTAGCACTGGGTTGCTGTATCAATTCTTAAGAGAGATGTTAAAGTTAACAGAGGAAACTGGAAAAGAAAATCTCCTAATGCTAAGGTAACACTTGCCTGTGAATACAACACTATGGAGAAAATAGGTAGGGATGTTGGAACGTTCGGTCAGTCCCTAGAGACTTCTGCCCGGATCAACCTGCTCCCAAGGGTCGAATTAGGAGCTTCCTGGCAGGCTTCTGACTTGAAGGAAATATGTGGGAAGTAGTCATATCCTTTGTCCTCTAAAGTGCCACTGGTTTCTGTGGGCACTGCAAAAATCCAGAGATTGAGAATGGTTTGAAAAAAAGGTGCTTTTGTAATTGGGAGAAATGTCTACAGCTGTGACTTTCGCCTCATGGATTCTAGAAGATCTCTTTTATTCTGTAATTCAAGACTGCATGGGTAGCAAAAAAATTATGTGGCATATCAGAAGCATGAAGTAAAATTTAAAATACTAGAATAATATACTCAGTCACATCACTGTATATAATCCTTTTTAAGAAATGGTTCTTTCCTTTGTTTAACTTAGTCTAAAATTCCATCAGATATCTGAGGCATCATTATAAGATTTTAAACCAAGATTAGTTCAGTATGTTAAAGGGGAAGAAAATATTTCTCTTCAGAAATGTTAGTAAAAGTGGGTTGAAATGTTGACTATCATTCCTCTCAAATAAAGCTGACAGAATATAAATCACCCTTAATGTGTCTTATCCTCTTTAAAAAATGCACCAGGAGAAAATGGTCTGTGCTCTTCGTATACTTTGAAGGGTTTTGATCCTCATTTCGTTTTCTGACTTAGGTGCAAAACAAAGGACACTGAAGACCAAGGCAAGAGTTGGGTTTTCATACTAAGTGAGATTTCTGGTTTATTTAAGATGTTGCCCAATCCAGAAGAAATCATAATCTCAGAACAGCTGCCAAATTAGGAGGCAGTTCTGGGTTTTCCTATCACCTGACATTTTCTGAGTTTGCTGTTTGTCCAGACCCAGAGTTCATTTTCATGTTAATCAAATTTGTCCAGTCACCAGGTGGGCGGGACCACCTGACCTTGTGAAGCTAGCTCATCTGTTTCTCAAATCATGAGCAGTCCCTAGTAAGAAGTGATTCTTGTTAATAAGAAGTAGAAACCCCCATTTGTGACCAAAACAACTTTTAATTAGAAATACAAAAAAAAGAGCATTTTCTATAGATATTCTCCACTTAACAATTAAAACATTAAATATTTATGTTTTAAATTAAAAATAGATTTTAAAAAGCCTAGGACCCTACTGTATTGAAGCATATGATTTATAGGAATAATCCATATATGATTGCTTTCTCAAATTAGAAACACTAATTACCTCAGCAAGTTAGTCTCTGATTCATTTGGTATAGACTTATACCTTTATGCATGAGTGTTGCTAAGCCAGGATGATCCAAGCAACCTTAAAAAATCTCCTTTATCCACAGGCCTAGGCTGTTTGGGCTCAATCAGTATTCATGAGAAGTGTCCTAGCAATTAGTAGTGAAAGAACAGAGAGAGTTTGATAAACTAAAGCTCAGAAAATTTTTAGAATTCAAAATGGTGAGATAGTTTAAGATAGAAATTGATCACATAGATTTCAGTTCTGGATTCCTAAAAACAGATGTAGCAGAGGATTTCGGGTACAGACTGATAAGCCCTTCTTTCCACGGGTTGGCCAGTAAAGCATGTTATTGAAAATCTGTGGTTAACTTTGACACAGAGAGGAATGATGTCATACAGTTTTGTAAGTGGTCAGCGATAGGCACTCTAGGTTAACATAACAAAGGCTAAAGTTTTCTATAGAAAACATAAGGATACTCTTGGCTAAATTAAGGCTGTATTAAGTTTAATTAGAGCTGTCACAACAGAATCTGTAACAAGGAATCCAGATTCTGAAAACATCTAGGTGTCAAGGTCATTCAGATTTTATTAACCTGAGGACTGAAAAAGGAACTGATCTATGGAGCGCATTGCCGCTGCAACAAGACAAGGTTCTCGATGCTTTTGGCAGACATCATTTATTTTCGTCTTAACACAGACCTTATGAAGTAGGAATTATGAATCTTTATGTTCACATAGTTTATTAGTTAAGTTATAGCACCAGGTTCAAGTCGAGGCCAGTGTGACTCCAAAGCCCATGCATTTCCCACTGCATTATACTGTTTATGTGGAGGAGGCAGTAGGCATTGGACAGTAAATAAAATTAAGTTAGCTAAATTACAAATGCATCCATGCTTTCACCTAACCATTCTACCTGGAGTAATTTACTTTGAAAAGATACCTGCAGAAGTCCAAAATATAATTCACAAGCTTATTGACTGCTGCATTATTTGTATTAGTAAAAGTCAGAAAAGAACACTAAATGTATCCTAATAAGGGAGAGGTTAAATAAGAAACAATGCAATTATACATTAAATTGCTATGTGGCCAGATAAAAAGGATGAAGAAAATATAAACTTACATGGAATAATCTTTAGAAAAAGTTAATTAAAAAACTAAGACGAAGAACACTGTAAAAAGGGTTAATATTTATGTGAGAAGCGAGAGGAAATAAGAACATATATGTATATGATTTTCTATATTATACACACCCTTAAAATGAGAATCATCAGAAAAAATAACCAAACATTTTTTAAATGTTCAGCTATAGATGGTAGAGAGCTATGGGGTGAGGGGACAGAGATAGAAATTAAATGTCTCTGAAATTGTTGTTTTGACTTTTAAACCATGTAAACATCATACAATGCCTAAAAGTAAATAATAATAAAAGCAGAAAAACAAAGGAATAAAAATTTTAAAGTGAAAACCATCTGAAACAAATGAACCTTATAATATTGGCCACATGGAGCAAATAATTATTTTAGTGTCATTAAAAACAGCACTGATGTAACACTGGGATATATTCTAAGACAAAAAAAAAAAAAAAATTACGAAAATAAATTTAAAACTTTATCCAGAAATTTTGTTTTGTTTTCCTCAGTGGTAATATTTATTTCCTTGTTTTGAATCATTTTTGTGAATATTGTATTATGCTACAAATAGATAGTTGTTTGTTATTATATATCAAGATTTCATTTGTAAGGGAACAGAGATACAAATCTAAAGTTCAAGAAGTTAAGTAAATCTCTTGTTCAAGTTAAAATAAAAACAAAATGATAAATTCATGAGTTTAAAAAATCTATCCATGAAAGGGCTGAAGAGCAATAATACCTAAGTAGTATTGGGCACCACTTATGTCCAAAATTTGCTTTCTATACACCATTCGTCTCTAAAGGAGACTGTCTTTGTTTCTGAACATAGCTGTTTCCAGATCTAATAGGGAAAATACAGTGTTGGGACATTTTTTGGTCCCAGAAAGCAAAAAGCATTCCAAGACCAATGGAGTTCTGTCAAAAGGACCCAGGGCCCAGTCAAAAGGGATTCTACCAATCAAAATTGAAACAATCTGAGTGACAAAATAAAGATAAAGGTATTTGATTTAAGCATATCGAATATAAACAATTTCAGACTACAATGATGCACACATACCCCTACACACTCACATAAATTAAAAAAAGCTCCCATTAGAGATGACAATTATACCAAGTCCTTCTGTGGAAATTAGTAAATTAATGAATTAAACGATTATATTTTTATTTTATTGACCATAAAATGTCACCAAATAGTCCTAATTGATGAGGGACAACTTTTATTATAGAAAAACATCGACTAACAATTATAGATGGAATGACAGGGGAAATAACACCACCATTTAATAGCTCCTAATAGGTATTTGATTCAACAAGGATCAGGAATGAATGCTAAAATCATTAACTGACAAGTTGATGGTGCTAAAAATACTGCCACACAGATAATCTCCTAATTGTAAAGGGAAAAAGATAACTTTACAATGGAGAAATCTGATTGCTACTATCATGAAAAATGAATCAACCAATCATTTTGTGCCTCCTGATATGACGGAACATGAAGTACCTACCATCACCAATAACTTACTTTGTTAAATTGTGGTTAAATATAAACAATATAAAATGTACTATTTTAACTGTTTTTAAGTGAACAGTTCAGTGGCATTACGTGCATTCATATTGATATGCAAATATCACCACCATCTATCTCCAGAACTTTTTATCTTCCTAAACTAAACTTACCACCCATTAAACACTAACTTCTTACCTTCTCTTCAAAGTTGTGGTGACCATCATCCTACTTCCTGTCTCTAAGAATTTGACTACTGTAAGTACCTTATATATGTGGAATTATACAATATTTGTTCTTTGTGACTGGCTTGTTTCACTTACCAATGCTTCAATGTTGTAGCATGTGTCAGAATTTTCTTCTTTATAAGGATGAATAATATTACATTGTGTATATTATACTGACCGTTGTCTGAGCATTGGGCCTATTTATTCCTCCTAAAATTATCATTTATGAACCCTCAAAACGGCCACATTTCTCCAATACTCCCTTCCCCTATTAAGATGGATATACAACTATGTGTACCTCATTGGGTCATTGGATAACTATCCTGAAATTCTTCAGTGCTTATGCACATTAAATTTATTTGTATGCTTTTTTCTCTTATTAATCTGCCTTATTATCAGTTCATTTTTAGTGAATCTTTAGAGGGGAGGGGAAGGATTTCCCTTGGCCCCTACATAACAATTCAATTTCTTTAATAGTTGCAAGAATATTCAACTATCTTTCTTATATTGGGTGATATATATATATTATAAAAATTTGTTATATGTTATATAACAAATGTGTATATATTATATAACAAATTTGTTTATTCATGCAGCCATTGATGGACACTTAGGTAGTGTTCACCTTTTGGCTACCATAAATAATGGTGCTATGACCATGAGTGTATAAAGATCTGTTCTACTCACTGACTTCAATTTTTGGGGGTTTATACCCAGGAGTGGAATTGCTGAGTCATCTAGTAATTCTATGTTTAGTTCTTTGAGGAACTGCTTTACTGTTTCCCACAGCAATTGCATTATTTTACATTCTTATCAGCAAGACAAAAGGGTTCCAATCTCTCCACATTCTGGCCAAAAATTACTTTTTCTGGTTTTGTTCGTTTGTTTGACAATAGCCATCCTAATGCGTGGTAATTGGAATCATATGGTGTCTCTCCTGCTGTTATTGTAGATCTGCCTATTTGTCCCTTCAATTCTGTCAATATTTGCTTCATATATTTAGAGCTCTGATGTCTGGTGCATACAAATTTATAATTGTTATATCTTTGATTAACTGACACTTTTATTATTATACAAGGTCTTTCAATATATCTTGTAATGGTTTTTGACTTAGTCTATTTTGTCTGATATTAGCATAGGAACCTCTGCTTTCTTTTAGTTAATGTTTACGTGGAATTTCCCACCCTTTATTTTTCACTTTCAACCTATGCATATCCTTAGATCTAAAGTGACTATGTGGTAGATAGCACATAGCTAGATCTGTTAAAACAAAAATTCATTCCATCAATCTAAGCCTTTTGTTGGAGACTTCAACCCATTTATAATTAATTACTGAAAGAGCAGCACTTACTTTTGACATTCTGTTATTTATTTTTCATACATCTTATTTAATTTTTTATAGTGACATTCTAATTACCTTCTCATTTTATTTGTGTATATTCTACAGATATTTTCTTTTTGGTTAACATGGGGATTATATTTAACCTCCTGAAGTTATAATAATCTATCTTAAATGAATACCAACTCAATTTCAATTGCATACAAAAACCCTACTCCTTTGTAGCTCTGCCCCCTTTATGTTATTTATGTCATAAATTACCTCTTTATATATGTGTGCCTGTTAACAGATTTATAATCAATTTTATGCATTTGTGTTTTAAACCTTATCAAAAATAAAACATTGAATTAAAAACCAAAATTACAATAACAATTTTTAAAAATGTCTTTGTACTTCCCTTTATCAGAGAACTCTATATTTTTGTATGGCTTTTGAGCTACTATCCAGCATCCCTTCATTTCAACTTGAAGGACTACATTTGGAATTTTTGTAGAGCAGATTCAGTGGTTATGAACTTTCACAGATTTTTGTTTATCTGAGAAAGTCTCAATTTCTCCCTGTTTTTTGAAGAACAGTTTTGCCACATATAGAATTCTTGTTTGATGGTTTTGTTTTATTTATTTTTTTCCGCTTTGTATATGTATCAATCCACTGACTTCTGGCCTTCGATGTTTCTTCTGAGAAATCCACTGATAATCTGGGGACACACTGATAATATTGGGAAATTCTGTGATTTACTCATGACATGAATAGTCATTCTGCTGTTGTTCTTCTCCAGATTCTTGCTTTGTCTTTGACTTAGCAATTTGATTATGTGTCTCACTGTGGGTCTCTTCAAGTTTGTAGATCATTGAGCTTCTTCCACTTGTAGAACCATACCTTTCCTCAAATTTTGAAAGTTTACAGCAATTATGTTTTTCAAGTAGTCTCTCTACCCTTTTCTCTCTTTCTTCTTCTTCTGAACTCATATAGTGTATGCATTTGTCTGTTTAATGGTACCTTATAAGTTCCTTAGGTTCTGTTCACTTTTCTTAATTCTTTTTGTTCCTCACACTAGATAATTTCAAATGTCCTGTTTTCAAATTTTCTGATTCTTTCTTCTGTCTGCTTGAGTCTCTTGTTGTATAACTGTAGTAAGTTTTTTAATTCAATGATTACATCTTTCAGCTGTGGGACTTCTGTTTGGTTATTTTTATTAAATAATTCAATGATTACATCTTTAAGTTGTTCATGTGCTGTGGGTTACTTCTTGTGCCATGTTTGGTTATTTTTCAGGTATAACTCCCAATGCAACTTCTAGCGTGTGTTGTTCCCCTTCCTGAGTCCAAGTGCTCTTCTCATAGTATTCATTTATTACTTTCCTACGTTTCTTTAGTTATCTGTCATGTTTTTATTTAGCTCTGGGAATATTTAAGACAGTTATTTTAAAGTATTTTTCTAGTAAACACGATGCCTGTGTTTTTTAAGGATAACTTCTGGAGATGTATTTTCTTCCTTTGAATGTGCCATGATTATTTATATGACAAATATGGGAAAATATTCCGATTGTTTGATTTAGGTAGAGGATATATGGGTAGTAATTGTACTATTCTTCCTGCCTTAGAAGATATTTGAAACTATTAAAAATAAAATGCTCAAAATTTAAGAGGTCTAAGTAGAGTAGAACAGGATTAAACCACTTATAAGAGCAGAAACTTGTGGTGCAAACAAACAGGGAGCTGAAGTAGCTAAACACAGTTCACAATGGTTGGAATACTCCTCAGTCCCACTGATTTCTCTCACTCATACTTCTTTAGTACATATGGGTTAGACAATAATAAGCTGGGGATGCTTGTACCTGTAGATCTCAGATGAGGTTCATACTTTCCTTCTCCATAGATTACAGGCAACATAAATATAGAAGCAGTATTTTTCGTTCCTTTTGTCACTCCTTATAGCATCTACCTGTACAGACACTGCCACGGTTATAAATTACCAAGAGGCTTATGAAAATTTTCAGAGGTGAGTGACAATGATAAACACTGTCATAATTTTCTACTTCAACCTTTGTCCACACTTCTGTGCAATGTGACTTTACAGTACTTCCTATCAAAAGGTGGAATCTATTCCTTAATTGTTTACATCTGGGCTGTGACTTGCTTTGACCAATAGAATGCAGCAGAAATGATATTTGTACCAGTTCCAAACCTACTCTTCAGGAGGCCTTGCGTGCCTCCACTCTCTCTCAGAATCCTCCCAGCCACCATGTGAACCAATACAGGCTAGCCTGTTGTGTATTAAAAGATACTTGCTCAGTTCTCCCCGATACCCCCGCTAACAGGTAGCCAACCTGGTTTTCCATAAGCTGACAGATGCATAACTGACAACAGAGCAGAATAACTGGACAGCTGAGCCAAGCCCAAATTGCTGATTCACAGAACTGTGAGCTAAAAATAAAATTGTTATCTTTTAAGAGATGGGGTCTTGCTATGTTGCCCAGACTGGCTACAAACTTCTGTTCTCAAGCAATCCTCCCACCTCAGCCTCCCAGCTGAGACTACAGGTATATGCTGAAGCAAATGTCTCAAATGGTTGTTGTGTTAAGCCGCTCAGTTTGAGGTGGTGGTGCTTTGCATAGAGAAAGATAGATGATGCTAAAGATGAAGGGGGATGATTTTAAAAAGAAAGAGAGAAGGAAGAAAAAAATAAAAGAGCTCCTGAGCATATGTATGACTTCTTTTCATGGATCTCTTAAACCTACATTTTATTTAATCGTAGTTTCTGTTGCATTGGGAGCATTCAGCAAAAACACAAAAGTTATGTTGCATTACTTCTATTTTCTCATGCATGGGATTTGAAATATTTTTACAGACAAAAGAACTCATTATAATTCAAGAGAGTTTATCTCATTTGCCATTAGTTCATATCTACAGAAGCAGCATCTGTCTTCCAGCAATGGGTAGCTACTTAGTCTCACCTATCAGTTTTTCCTTTGATTAATCCCACAAACCAGAACATTGTTGCTTTCCTGTGTGTTACGACTTTACCTTTTTAACTGCTATATTTTTTTAAAGCTGTTAATAGAGTGCTGAGTGAGGTGACACCTCAGACATGGACTAGATTCCAGAAGACACAAGGATTCTGGTCCCCAATTCGAAGCTCCTAATTTCTTCCTCTACCTCTACCATACACCACCTCTGAGTATAAGACAATATACCCGGAAATACGTGATGAATCTTATCCAGTAAAAAATACTGACAAAGACCTAAAAAAACGATCAATATCAAAGTCTACACTAAAGATATTTATTTGAAATATTTATTCACAATCAGAATGTCAGTGTGCTGTCTTGATACTGTGTAAGGATCTCAAAGAATATCTGTGGATAGAGGAGATTAAAGAAAAAGTAGAAGTTAAGAGAAATATCAAACTAAAGAATCACTCAAGTGCCTACCCTTCTCACTCCTCCTCACGTTTTCCTCCGCTCCGTCAAAGGTTTTGAAAAATTGTAAGACGTCTGGGGAATTTGGAGGCTGAGCAGGGCAGAGAAGCTTATGTTCATCAGAGAATAAGTTGGATTAAAATAGAAGAAGCAGAAGAGACATCTGATCCACTTCTGCTTCTGTAATATTGGCTTCAGCTACCCTTCTCTTGGGTCCTGACCTTCTCATTCAGTGAGATGCTCTGACAGATTGAAATAAAGTGATTAATGCCAATAAATTTAATTAATGTACCTGTCCAGCAGTTCAGCTGCAGTAGTTAATGTACTTCTGTGGCCCTCTCATCCCTCCCCACCTAGGGTGAGAAGGACAGGGAACCAATGGCTCCCAATACACTATGCAAGAGAATTGCCCAGATATTTTAGTGAAAAAGGTAGACAGGCTCCATCCCTGACCCACACTGAAATCAACGTGTTTAAGGATGGGGGCCTACTAATTCAAATTCAGAAAACTATCCCAGTTAATTTTCCTGCAGCCATTCAGATGCTGGTTCATGGATAAAATTTTGGAAATCACTGGAGAAGATGAAATTAAGATCAAGATATTATGATGTGATATTTATAGAGGTTTTAGTAGAGTTAGTTGACTTCTATAGAATTACTTTAGACACCTCCATAAGTATGCCATTTGAGTGAGACTCTAAAGTAGACAACACAAATATAAATACCTACAGAATAAACAGGCAAGTAGAAAGTGCCAAAGCCAGAGACTAAAGCCCTCTCTAAAAGTCATAATCCATTACTGCCATTTAGAAATGAGGGCACAGTGTGATTGTTCAAATACATATGAACATTAAGATATTTTAAAGTGAAATTTCTTAATTTTAAAATCATAACAACTTAGTTTTAAAAACTTAAAATACTGTTTTAATGCCTAACTGGATGCTTCTATGGGTCTGAATGTGATTGCCAGCTCCCTTTAGGTATCTGCAAATAAGTTGTTACCTTGGTACAACTTCAATCTATAATAAACATTCTGAAGTATTCCAAGTATCAAAAGATTTTAAGCACAACAAAAAATTACCCCAAATTGAGTAATGACTAATCTTTACCAAATATAATTTTTCCACTTGGCATGCATGAGGGTAGGATAGACATCATTCTAAACACAAACTTGTATGGTGCTCAGCAGCACCCCCTCCCCAAATACAAACTCGAACACACACAGATATTATCTACCAGGGTCTATCTGTATGATGTTATACACACCAGGTGTTTGTTTTAGGCTGGAGGAGGGCACCTTATTCAGGGAGACTTGGGATAATGAGATAATGAAACAACTACTACTACTGTCAGTGCTTCCTGAGCTGTGGCTTTTGACTCCTTGTGGAGAAAGATGTTAAAACCACAGGATAAAATAGCTGTTTCCTTGAGTCTTTATGGGACTCTGAGTACAAGTGCGGCTTGGGGGCCTGGGTGAGAAAGTCAACACAAGCCAAGAGATTGGTATTCTCTACTTCTTTCTGGTTACTCTACAGCTCCAGCACCTGGAGGGCTGAAGGATAATATAGCTTCATTTGGTGTCACCTGGGATGCTGCAGCCTTTATGGAGGTGGGGTCAGGGCTTCAGCATCATTTGGAGTGGCAGCCCTGACAGTGCCAAATGATCGACTTTGAGTCACTTGTGAGCAGGCACCACCTACAAAGAGATCACAGTTGATATAAGCCAATTTGTTCCTGTATCTCAATGAAACTATGCAGGCAACTCCCAGAAAATTGATGCCTCCCCACCACATACCTACCACCATCACAAGCCATGGCTGTACTGAATGTCTTATTCACCCTAATAATTTCTGTTAAGGATAGACCTAAGCCAATTTAGCCATTCAGAGTCATCAGGTTCTCCTTGGTAAATATTGGTTGCCTCCAGTGACTAGTGATGGCTGCAGTCAGTTGATTTCTCTACAATGTTATTGCTAGATGCTATGTTTAAAAAAATACAAATTCTGAAACAAGTACCAATATGTATCAATGAGCAGGCATCAAAACATGCAAACAATGAGGTCTTGCAAACTTGAGGAACTGCTAGCTCTCCACCCTTCCCACTCTTCTCTTTTGCACACCACAAGGCCACTAATAGCTCACACTGAGACAACCCTACAAATACTCTGATGGCAGAAAAGCAATGTTTCTAGTCTCATAGAGCAAATAATTCTCCATCAGGTGAGAAAGTTGGGAATAAGGGGAGTTTTAGAGCTGAGGTGCTACTCAAAAAATATTAGCCTGCTGGGATCATAGAGGATTGATCATGCAAGAGTAGATTTTTCTGTACAAACCTTTCCAGACAGCATCTATTGAATGCTATTTATTTCTCCAACAATATATTTTTAATATTCCTTATGTCAGTTAATAAACCCTCCAGTACTGAATCAGACTGTGATATGTGAAACACATTGTGTGTAGCTACTTCTGTGAAGTGTGAACTGTGGTATAAAGTTTTCTAAATTCTAAACAACCACCTCTGAAGCATCCTGAAATGGAAATTACTGGGTAACATTCTTTACTTATGTGATCATCCCTGCAGTACAGATTCATGTTAACTTGCACACACATCCACACCTCACACTCTCCAGATATTTTTAGATAATAAAATAATATCCCACAGAACACTATTTTTTGCACAAGGAACCTACTTTATAGTGAATTAACATTACAGTAAAGGAGATCAAGCTGGTGGGTTTCACTGATCTTACTCTCTATTCAATTGTCTAGAAGCAGCTGGCTCTGTAAAATAGAATGGTATATGAAGACTCTGGCACAATATTAATCAGGAGAAAATACCACATGAGACAGAGGTGTTGCTCACAGGCTTGGTATCCCCTCTAAACAGCAACCAACAAGGGGCTCTTTCCCCCTGGATACACAGGCACAGAATACACTGGTTGAAGTGAAAGGAGTCCCTCTTATTTTTATGCACATAATGGTCTTCTCACAAAATTTCACCTTGTGCATCAGCAAATATATACCTCCTTGATAAGCAAGATCACTTTTATTGGCCAATATCCCAATATTATAAACCTCCTTTCCTCCTGTTGACTTAGTGGCTGGAGAAGCCCACATTTATCAAGTGGATGTCTCAGCTTCATATACAATGGAAGCATTGTTTATTCTCCTGCTGGAAGCACCAGTATTCTCCTGAAATATTAAAATCTTAAAACCATGGGAGCCTAAGGTTTTATCTTGTATTGGACAATGAAAAGAGTGGTATGTGGCAGTAGTAACACTTGTTGCTTGATCACTGAATATGGTTTGGCTGTGTCCCCACCCAAATCTCATCTTGAACTGTAGCTCCCATAATTCCCATGGGTTGTGGGAAGGACCGGGTCGGAGACAACTGAATCATGGAGGCAGTTTTCCCCATACTATTCTTGTGGTAGTAAATAAGTCCCACGAGATTGATGATTTTATAAGCGGTTTCCCTTTTCGCTTGGCTCTCTCATTCTGCTGCCATGTTAAGACGTGCCTTTCCTCCACCATGATCGTGAGGCCTCTCCAGCCACATGGAACTGTGAGACCATTAAACCTTTGTCTTTATAAATCACCCAGTCTCAGGCATGTCTTTATCAGCAGTGTGAAAATACCATTATTTGAATCTCCTTTCAATGTTTGGGGAATTATTGATGAGAAGCACAGCATACCCCACCCCGCCCCAACTATAGAAGCTGATTATTACAGGTAGCCACGTTTCAAGCCTCTTTTGTAGTTAGTGCATGGCACATGGTCTAAGCATAGCTAATAACAAGCACTCATTCTGGAATTTGAGTGAGAAACTGATGAAACAAAGAATTAAGATAGGAGGAAACTTCTCTGCAAGCAGATGACAGGTGCATCTAGCTTCCCAGGTAACCAAGCCATGAAATGCCAGCAATAGCATCCAGTGATGAGTGTCACAATGAGCCCCATGCCCACTATGGTGCTCAGGGATCATACTAATTTTCTATTGCTATATAAAAAATTATCACCATCTTAGTCCGAAAAACAACACACACTGATTTTCTCACCATTCTGTATGGCAGAAGTCCAGGTGGGTATGACTGACTTCTCCATTCCAGGTTTTATAAGGAAGATATCAAGGTAGTGGCCAGTCTGAGCTAATATCTACAGGCTCTGGGGAGAATCTGTGCAGAAGAGTAGCTCTTTCATGGTTTCCTGGTGACTTTTCATGTATTTATGTAGCTCATGCATGCAAAGGCTTGAACCACAGCTTACCTGAGCCTTAGAAGAATGCTTTGTGATCCTTCCAGAACAGGAGAGGCTAGGAGCATGATGAGGAGCTTCTGTGAGGCCATCTCCCACTGAACCTACCTCTCCCAAGAGGCTTTCATGAGATGATATGGTTTACTGCAGCTTCCCAGGTTGTGATGAGGCATGGGAATGTCTTCTCTGCTCCCCTGAAAATGGAGCTGTAGGATATAAGACTGCTTAGCTATAGAGTTAGCTCCCCAGGAACACCATAGCCCACAATCCATATTATAGCCCCCTTTTGTTTCTGTATAATTCTTTCTGGTGTGAGGGATGAGGACCATTGGGAACTGCAGCCCTTGGTTAATCTCCCTCTTGCTGTCTATGTAAGTAAATCAGCTGTTTGAATCTAAAAAGTGGCTTGTTGTATTTTTACTAAACAGTAAATGAGACTTGCCTTGTCTTGGGTGGGCTTGGAGACCTGCTTCCAAGCTCATTCAAGTTGTTGGCAGAATTCGTTTTTTTTGTGGATGTGGGCTGAGTCTCCCATTTTTGCTGACTGTCTGCTGGGAATGGTTCTTATCTCATTAGGCTCCAGTCAACCCTCATCATGTTGCCGCCTCCATTTTCACACCAGCAGTGGTGCAAATCTCATTCTTCAAATCTCTCCAACTTCTCCATCAGATCTCTTCTTTCTCCTTTCAGAAAAAGTTCTGTTTTAAGGTTCATATTATAACATTGGCCCCACCTGGGTAATATGGGATAGTTTCCCTATTTTAAGGTTCATAAACTTAATTACATTTGCAAAGTCCCTCTTGTCATGTAAAATAACAATGTCACAGGCTCTGGAATTACGGTGTGGATATCTTTTGGGATACATTCTGCCAATTAAAATTGGAAATGATGTTGGCATCTCATCAGACCAGATTTACGGCACAATTTTGAGTCTTGCTATGCCTAGATGGCTTTCAAGCTTGGTTCTACAGCACTTCCAGCTACTCAAGCTACTGTGAGCTACTCAATATTCCTCTATAAATCCCTCTCCTGCTTGTCAGAGTCAACTTTTATTTCTTGCAAGTAAAATTCTAACTGATACCGATCCACATCATTTTTAGCACTGTTGACAAATATTGGATGACATTTCTTAGGGCTTAAAAATTTTTGCCAAATGATCATAGCCCATAGACTGGCTTACAAATATATCCTTCACGACTTTCTAATAACAATGACATCTTGGCATAAAAAGCTTCCTTTTCTTTTTTGAGACAGTCCCCTCTAGGGCTTGTGGTATCAATGTCTGTAACTGTCTTATGAAATAATTCCTCATTCTCGACTGACCATTATTAGAGAAAACAATTGAGAAAGTAGCCACCCAAAGACAAACACCTTACCTCTCACTCCCAGTAAGAATCTTCCATCCTACTTTCGCCTCCCTCAGTCTTATTCTCAGTCAAGGTTATTACACAGACATCATCTGAAATTGCAGAGGAAGCAATCACTCCATATCATTTAACTTCTTGCAACTGTACTTTGAACTAATTGTTCCCCTTCCTCTAGAAGCCATCAGAGGTAACCCCACAATGTCTTGCATCCCTGCTGGCCTTAGGTACCACCTGCACTCTTGTCCCCTTCCTGCTTGGAACCCCTCATAGTCTGGTCCATTGCCTTCCCCTTCCTGCCCATGCAAAGTCTACACTATGCACATTAGATGGCCTCACCTGGAAACAGCAAGTCCATCTTCAACAGTTGCTGATTGTGCCTTTACTGAAAGCTGGTTTTCCCATTTCTCCAAAACTCCCCCAGTTGGAGGCCTTTTATCTCCCTCTCTCATTTCCCCACACCGCAGGGCCATGAGGCAGCATAAGTGTTCTCTGTGCTCCCTCTTGCCTCTTCCATACCCTTTCTCCTTCCTCCTGCAATATCCCAGCTCCTCCGATACTGAAGCCACCAGAATATACCAGAGATGCTGCTCCCTCCTTGCTATCATCTGTAGACATCTCATTCTCATCTCTTAACTGAAGAGGTTACCAAGTAAAATGGCTTACTCCTAGATGCACAGGAAGCCAATATTATATCCCTGGGTTTTTGAGAAAAGAAAAGCATTTTTTATTGCAAGTCAACAACAAGGAGACTAGAGTCTAGCTCAAATCTGTCTCCCTGTACTGGCTCTAAGGCAGTCATTTTATTAGAAAAGGTTTAGGGGGTGAATTCTGAGATTAGTGGGTGATTGGTGGGAGGAAAGAGGAGGACTAAAAAGTTCTCAGGCATGCACAAGTATCTCTTCACTGCCTTCTCATGAGTCAGTCACGTGTGCACATTTGATGGGCATTATTAGTATGAAACATGTGATCGAAATTTGGGCTGTGACATCAGCAAGCCCATTCTGCATAGACTCCAGTTGGTCATATTTGTTCCAATCAATTGTAATCAATGTTTGGCAGTCTTTGAAATCTCATGAGTGGGGGGAGCTTCAGCATTTCAGCAAGTCTTTTGTTGTTGTTTAATCTGCCATCCTACAAACTCATGAATATCTTAGTCATTAGTTTCTTTAACTATTTTGGGCACAGTTTCAATTCAATATGGTTTGGCTGTATTCCACCCAACTCTCATCTTGATTTGCAGCTCCCATAATCCCCACAGATTGTAGGAGGGACCTAGCAGGAGATCATTCAATCTTGGGGGCAGTTTCTCCCCTATGGTAGTGAATAAGCCTTGTGGTAGTGAATAAGTCTCACGAGATCTGATCGTTTTATAACAGGTTTCCCTTTTTGCTTGGCTCTTATTCTTCTGCCTGCTGCCATGTAAGATGTGACTTTGCTCCTCCTTTGCCTTCTGAGACCTCCCCAGCCATGTGTAACTGTGAGTCCATTAAATCTCTTTTTCTTCTAAATTACCCAGTCTCGGGTATGTCTTCATTAGCACCATGAGAACAGACTAATACACAATTCTTGTGGTCTCTGCTCAGATTCCAACTTCTTAAAGGAGACTTCCATGCCACCCCATCTGAAGTCACTTTACCTCCACCTCATTTCTTCTCTAGCCCATCAACCTGCTCATTTCCTTCAGAGCATGTATATTCTGAAGTTTTTTAAATTACTTTATTCATTTGTTTAGTGTATGTTTATCCTCATTAGAATAAGCAAGGTCCTCATCTTTCTATTTCACAGATATAACCTCAGTACCTAGAATAGTGTCTGACACTTTTAAGAAAAATTACCTACCTGAAATTAAGTCATAGTTACATGAAGTTCTACTTTCATGTTTTATCCAAAGAGACAATTTTCCTACTGCTATTGATAGAATAGTAAGCTTTGCTCCTGCTAACATGCAATGTTTTGTGATATATTACATAGCAATATTGGGTCTGTTTCATGATTTTCTACTCTCTCATTTGAATGCATTTGTCTGATTTTTCTGGCAAAGCCAAACTGTTTTAATTACTGTGACTTGATAAACTTGGTAATACTAATAGGACAAGTTTCTCCCCGCCCCCTTTTTTTTTTTTTTGACAGAGTGTGGCTCTGTCGCCTAAGCTGGAGTGCAGTGGCACGATCTCAGCTCACTGCAATCTCCAGCTCCTGGGTTCACGTCATTCTCCTGCCTCACTACAGGTGCCCGCCACCACACCCAGCTAATTCTTTTTTTTTTTTTTTTTTTTTTTTTTTTTTTTTTTTACTTTTAGTAGAGACAGGGTTTCACCGTGTTAGCAAGGATGGTCCTGATCTCCTGACCTCGAGATCCGCCCGCCTCGACCTCCCAAAGTGCTGGGATTACAGGCTTGATCTTTTCCCCTTTTAAGCTTTTCAGAGGAAGTCTCTTTTATATGGATGTTAGAGTTCAACTTATTAGGGTACTTTCAATGTACAATGACAATGGAGTAAATCATGAGTGAAAAAAAAAAAACTTAAATTTGATTATATAAAAATACAAACACTTTGGGAAGCCAAGACGGCAGATCATCTGAAGTCAGGAGTTCAAGACCAGCCTGGCCAACAAGGTGAAACCCTGTCTCTACTAAAAATACAAAAATTAGCCAGGGGTGGTGGTGCACGTCTGTAATCCCAGCTACTCGGGAGGCTGAGGCAGGAGAATCACCTGAACCTGGGAGGTGAAGGTTGCAGTGAGCCAAGATTGTGCCACTGCATTCCAGCCTGGAAGACAGAGTAAGACTACCTAAAAAAAAATAAATAAATAAATAAATAAACAAACAAAACAAAACACAGAAAGAACTTTAGCATGTTGCAAAACACCAGAACCAAACTTGGGAATAGTTAAACAATATGTAGCAGTATTTGTGTTGGGGTTTGACAGAGGCTATGAGTCCTCTTAAGGAATCAGGTCATACCATCCTCAGGACCAGCCTCAACCTGCCATCAAACTCCCAAAGGCCCCACCACCACAGAATGCTCAGGGACAGGGAAGGGAGGCTGCACACAGCCAATCACTTGGAAATATCTGGGAGCCAGTAAGAAAGAGAGAACAGCAACCCTCAGCATAATCAGGATTTAAATGTGTCCACAGATCTGACAGATGGACTGGACAGAAAGCAGGAAATGGAGGAGTGTGTCTGGAAGAAAGGGCTTGCTGCTTGATGCATTAGAAGCCAACATCATGGCCTTGGATTTCTGAGCAAAAAAAAAAAAAGCTTTTTATTTTAGAGCAACCAACAAGGTGAGTGGAGTCAAGCTCCAACTCTCTCCCAGGGCTGGCCTGGTATTTTTATTAGAAAAGGTTTAGGGGGTGGATCTGGGGATTAGTAGGTGACTGGTGGAAGGCAAGGGAGGTCTGGAAAATCCTCGGACCTGTGTAGTTGTCTCTTCATGCCTACTCCTGGGTTGTATGCATAAATTCACAGGGAGTTAGTATGAAGCATGCAACCAACATTTGAACCAGATTGTTCTGTGCAAACTTCAGTTGGCCATATTGGTTCCAACCAATTTCAGCCAGTTTTGTTATTTTATAAGCAGAGGGAGTTTTAGCATTTCAGCAAGCTGATTTTATTTTTTATAATGTCATCATGTAAACTCAATAATTGGCCACTCGTTTCTTGACCTCAAGAATTGGCCACTCATTTCTTGACCTCTTTGGGGCACAGTTTCAAAAGTGTCAGAGCCTAAAGATCAGTGAAAAGGAGTGTGTGAAGCTGGCCTGGTCATGCCTGTTGCAGCCCCTCTATTCTTGGAGTCCTCTGCTATCTGATAAGGAAAAACCTAAGGCAGGAAGGAGCAGATGGAATTCTGTTTCTAAGAACCCAGTGAACTGCTGCGGAAAGCCCTTTCTGAAGAGCTGCTGCTGCCAGTCAGTCACACAGAAGATCCCCTTGTTGGTTCAGGAATGTGGAGAACAACATCAGGCTGATGGCCAAGGATGATGAGACAGAAAGAGGAGCCATCACGGAAAAGAACAGATGCCTGATTTTCCTGCCAGTTCCTCCCCTTTCCCTAACCAAGTTCTAGGGAATAATGGGGTGAGGGGAACCCTAGTAGAGTTTGATTAGGAGGTGAAGACTCTAATTTGTGGAATTTGGAATTGCTAAATATTTGTAATCACTGGTAGGTGAGGTCAAGACACCTATGAGCTATAAATAAAAGAACCAAAGGGTTAATATTATCCTCAATGGAAAAGATGTTCTTAACTCAAATAAAGACAGGACTGGCTTTCCAATGGAAAAAAAAAGTCAAATACATACATAAACACACACACACACACACACACACACACATATATATATGTTTTGAGACAGAGTTTTGCTTTGTTGCCCAGGCCTCAGTGCAATGGCACAATCTCGGCTCACCACAACCTCCACCTCCAGGGTTCAAGCAATTCACCTGCCTCAGCCTCCCAAGTAGCTGGGATTACAGGCATGCGCCACCGTGCCCAGCTAATTTTGTATTTTTAGTAAAGACAGGGTTTCTTCATGTTGGTCAGGCTGGTCTCGAACTCCTGAACTCAGGTGATCCACCACCTCAGCCTCCCAAAGTGCTGGGATTACAGGCGAGAGCCACTGCACCCAGCCTATACTTTTTAAATGTTAAATATAATAATATGGGTGAAATGGAGAAGACCTAGGAGTTCCAGTAGGCATAAAAATATTTCAAGCTTTCTAAGAAGAGATTTGGCAACAAATATCAAACACTTTAAAGGAGCTCATTGTCTTTAAAATAGTAATTTTATTTTTAGGACTCAACCCAAGGAGCTCACTGGAGATGGAGACAAATATTTACAAAGATGCTTATGCAGCATTTTTAATCATAAAAACATTAGAAAGAGCTTAAATATGTAGGAGATGGCTAAATAATTAAGATAATGTAATAAGCATTATGCAGTCATTCAAACGATGTCTTAAAGTAATGTTACTGACATGGAAAATATTCAATATATAATGTTCAATGGAAGAAAAAAAAGATGCAAAACGATATAGTATGATTACCTACAAGCCATAAAATCACTGAACTGTACCTCAGGCATTACCCAGGCCACTGTGATCATTTTATGGATGAAGAAATTAAGGTTCAGAAAAAAAATTAAAGATCGGAGAGGATAAACGACTTCCTCAAAGTCACAGAGTTAGTTTGGAGCAGAACCAGGACTAGAATTCTGAAGTCCCTGAAATCTCCACTGAATGTTTCTGAAACTGGCTCACAAAAATTTTTCTTAACCATAATATGCATTTATGCGTTTTTTTAAAAAGGGCTTCCAACCTCCTACCTATATCACTACATTTCTCTCTCTCTCTCTCTCTCTCTCTCTCTCTCTGCCTCCCACCCCCTTTTTTTCCATTATTATTACTCTTATCAATCTATTATGACTCTGGCTACTAAAGCTGCCTTATCTCCAAATCCTTATCTGACTAGGTAAAGGGAATTCTTTTTTGTTCTTTTCATCAGATCATTAACACTTTAAGAAACATACATTGATGTCTACGGCCATACCACACTGAACACACCCGATCTCATCGGACCTCAGAAGCCAAGCAGTACTTGGATGGGAGAAATATACATTCATGAGGGGAATGTCCCTAGGCCTTCTCAAATTTGCAAATCTGAAAATACCCCTATTACACATCATTTTTCCATAAAATGCTATATAAAGTATAACTTAAAATTTTAAGTGACCCCCTTAGACAATTAATGATTCTATAAATTCAATACTGAAGGCTTTACACAGCTATTAAAATAAATTCTGGCAGAAATAGTTCCACAGATTGCTCACTCTCGTTTCTCTGTAGAGGGCATGCTGAGTTGAACTCAGCATTTGACTCTATTTTTTTTTTTTTTTCTGTCTAAGAAGTATAACCTTCAGAACCACTTAACTTTTATCCCAAACTTAGCTATGGACTTCCTTTTCCAGGTCATTTTTTCAAAAGAAATAAATGTGTGTTTTCGTGTTTGGTTTTTTGTTGTTGTTGTTTTGTTTAATTCAATCACTACCTACAGCCAAGAGACAGTGCTGAGCAGAGAACAGAGTTACGTCTAGATTTAGATACAGGGAAGCCAATTATGTTCCCACCTATTAAGATCACTCTAAAATACTAAATTCGAATTCATAACGCTGTTGTGGTATTGGGTGCCTATAATCCCAGCTACTCGGGAGGCTAGGCAGGGAGAACTGCTTGAACCCAGGAGGTGAAGGTTGCAGTGAGCCGAGATCAAGCCACTCTGTCTCAAAAAATAATAAACAACAACGACGACAAAAATTCATGATGCCCGCAAAATTATTAATTACTATGTTCCAAAATAATTGAAATTTTAAAGGTTATCCCAAAATGCCAAGTTTTGTTTTCCTATAGCGTTTCATTCCTAGTAAGACATTTTATCACCTCGAGTTTATTTTTTATATTTTCCTTTGCCTACCTATCCCACTTCCAATTAGCTGAGGTGGCTATTGTGTGTTCCTAACCTCGTCTATAGCCCAGCGATAAACACTTTACCAGTTGCTCAGTACTTACCTGTTTGTCTGACAAAAGATCTGCAAACACTTCAGTCCCAGATTGTTGATAGGATGGAAGCAGAAAAAGTCTAAAATGCATGCTCTTGGGATACCCCTATGGTCTCATACAGCCCAGTCTTTGATTTCCTACATTATCCCAAAGCAAATGCTTTGCTCTATTAAAACAGATTAAAATCTGCCATGACCTATCCAGTCTTTTCTTTAATGAAAGTAGAATGAGAAATATATCAGTTAATACAGCAAATGAAAGGGGGAAACTGCATCGTAAATGTATGGTTGAGGAATCAAATTTCACTGTCCCTTGCATGAAATAAAATACAGATGGACATTCTAATAGTCATGTTCTTCTTTCCTTACCTAGAAAATACCAGTCATCTCAGAATTATTGGATAAGTGTGTCAAGACAAAGTCTGGCCTCATCATGCTGACAACCATGAAGGGTCTAGAATGTGGCCTAATGTGCTGGAAGCCCAGACTTCTCACCGGTGACCTAGGGACAGGCCCTGTTCATTATTACATACATATTTGGGACTTTGAACAATTCAATTATTTTTTATTTATACTTAATCTTGGAATATCTTTCTGTTACAAATTCACTTTGGTTAAGGGAACATTATAAAGGGTGTTTTTCCCATAATTATGATAAAGCTCACCAGCTGTTAGCGACTCTTTGCATCTAGGAAATAAATCTCAATTAGATTTCACATGATAAATACTAGTGTGTCTTACGACCATTCCCATATGCAGTCATAAACAAGTCATCACTATTTTACTCATAAATATCTGTCAATTCCACCCACCCTCCTCTGTTTGACCCTCATCCACTTCCACACTGTCCTATGATAGTGCACTGACCACCCTTTTTCATTCTGGTTCCCCAGCAATCTCTTCTTCTCATTGCAGAGAGAGGAAAGATTTAGAAAATGTAAATCTGTTGTCAAATCTAGGCTTAAATGCTTCAAAGTTTTCCAGTGCTTTCAGGAAAATAAATGCACAGGTTAAAAATCCAGGACCCAGAAGCCTCGCACACTTTGTCTGACTCTAGCCATGTCCAGTTCCATTGTCTGCATCTTCTCCTCACCTCAGCCCAGTTGTGCTCCAACCACCGGGTTGAAGGGTATGTCACCTGGAGAGTAAGACCTGGGACAGAGGAGAGAAGGGTGGGGAGCAAGCTAGGGATTGTCGTCTGTTAAGTGTCCCAGGTGATTCCAATATCAGAGTTGAGAACTATTCCTGTCAAGTAGTTTGGAGCAGGTTACTTTACTCTGAATTCTTTTTTTTTTTTTTTTTTGTGATGGAGTCTCACTCTGTCTCCCAAGCTGGAGTGCAGTGGCACAATCTTGGCTCACTGCAGCCTCTGCCTCCCGGTTTCAAGCGATTCTCCTACCTCAGCCTCCCAAGTAGCTGGGATTACAGGCATGTGCCACCATACCCCGCTAATTTTTGTATTTTTAGATGGCCAGGCTGGTCTCAAACTCCTCACATCAGGTGATCCACCGGCCTTAGCCTCCCAAAGTGCTGGGATTACAGTCGTGAGCCACTGTGCCCAGCCTCTGAATTCTTATAGAAACGTATCCTCTTCATTCATAATACTTATTTTCATTTGTAATTTTACACTGGATCATACACTTGAAAGTTCCTTGGGAGCAGGGACTCTGTGCAGCATAGTGGGCAAGTGCCTGCCACCACATAGAAGCTTCTCTGTAATGACTTGTTCAATGAATGAATGAATAAAGGAACAATGGCAAGCTAGTTGATTATTTTACTTAAAGTATGTACCATAATACAGTGCATTTTCATTTTAAAGACAATATAAAGTGTATTTTAACAATTTTTTTTCACTTTTTTTTTTTCTTTTCTTTTTTGAGACAGGGTCTCACTCTCACCCAGGCTGGAGCTTACTAATATGCTCACAGCTCACTGTAGCCTCAAGAACTCCTGGGCTCAAGTGATCCTCCCACCTCCATCTCCGGAGTAGCTGGGACCACAGGCACACGCCACCATGTCCAGCTAATTTTTTTAGTTTTTGTACACAAGGGATTCCCATTATGTTGTCCAGGCTGGTCTCAAACTTTTGGGCTGAAGTAAATCTCTCACTTCAGCTTCCCAAAATAATGGAATTACTAGCATAAGCCACTGCGGCTCGCCAAAAATATATATATTTTTTAAATCCCTATATTTTCACACTAAAAGATAGTAAATGACCCTATATTACATTTCCTTCTGGTCTTTTTTCTAAGCATACAAATTTCAATATTATAAAGATAATATTGTACATTTAATGTTGCTACTTTAAAAAAAATTTAATATTCTTTTGTCATAATTTTCCATACTATGAATGGCAAGATAATCCACCAATGGATGTCTTTATTTATTTTCTTTTCATTTAATAATTAGGTACTTGCTATTATTTTTCCATTAAAAACAAAAATTATTCTTTTGAAGTTTACTTTGAAGTTCTAGTTACTTCTTGAGGATAGATACCTTAAAAATGAGTTACTAGGCCAAGCTCAGTGGCTCATCCATGTAATCCCAGCACTTTGAGAGGCCGAGGTGGGTGGATCACTTACAGTCAGAAGTTTGAGACCAGCCTGGCCAACATGGTGAAACCCTGTTTCTACTAAAAATGCAAAAAAAATTAGCCAGGTGTGGTGGTGCATGCCTGTAATCCCAGCTACTCTGGAGGCTGAGACAGGAGAATCAATTGAACCTGAGAGACAGAGACTGCCATGAGCCAAGATTACACCACTGCACTCCAGACTCCAGCCTAGGCGACAGAGTGAGACTCCATCTCAAAAATAAATAAATAAATAAGTTACTCAGTTAACAAAATAAATATTTTGATACTTCTGCAATATTTACATTTTTAACAGCTGTATATGAGGTAACATTTTTGTGCTCATGACAAAGAAGACTTTCTTTTATATAAGTATTCACATCGTTATCAAATATTAGCTGTAGTCTTCATCACTGAATGTTAATGTTTCTTTTCATTTTTCCAGTACTGTTCAGTATTGCTTACAAATTTTATGAGTTATTTATAAGAGGTACCAAATTTTGTACCAATTATTTGTTGTAAAAATGTATTGCTTGGCTTTAATTTTATGATGTTTATGAACTATAAAGAATTCAATTGTCATATAAGCTAAGAAATCTATTTTTGGTTACTTTTTTCATTCTTTTTATGCTTAGAAAGTCCTTTTCCTACCATATCATATAAATAGTAACTGGATTTTTTTTTCTGGTTTTAATTTTTTTTTTCTTTTTGAAAGACATTTATTAGTAAATCACACTCTAAAATTAAGAGGAGACATCATATAAGGGAAAAAAATCCATGCTTTGGGATCACAAGATTGGGCCTTCTATTCCTAATTAAGTCTGTGATCTTAGGCACATCAACTCAGATCCTAGAGTTAATTGGGTATCATAACACTCATTATCTAGGACTGTTATTGTAAAGGAAGTGTAAAATGGCTAGATCCCAAAAATGTTATTTCTTCCTCCTTCCCTTTTCACATACGTTCATTCTTACAGTTCCTGACATTTTCTCATCTGGAATGACTCTGTCTCCTTTATCCTCTAAATTCTACCTGGTCATTATTACCGTCTCTTCCTTAAAAACAGTACCAGATCTCACATCCCTCCTGCGGGTTGCACTCTTGAGGTTATAATAAAGTACTAAATTTATTTTTCATAGTTTTTCATTACACGTGTGTGTTCACTCTCATCGCATAGCTCTCTCTTCCAGCAAGCTCATTGTTTAAAATATGAACAGATTTTGCAAGATGTTGTGGAGGCTGCAAAAGAAGATCTGAAACTCTCGGCTTCCTACCCTACCCAAACCAAGGAGATAGTACTTTTAAAATATTAAGAGAAGGGACAAACTAATCCCAGACATGTACACCAAGCAAGGAATGGCGAATGATGTATCATAGGTTATACCCTCTTCCTGATGCATTTCAGAACTCTGGAGCTATTCCCAGTCTCCATAGTTCAGACCTCAAACTGAAATACTTCTAGATGACCTTGGTTCCACCTGCTAGAGGCCACTTCTTCCTGTCTCCTAGGGGACAACATTTCCTGCAAAGAAACACACCCTCCTCATCTGGCTGCTCCTCAGGAGAGCTCTTGTCTGTGCAGGCTGCAAATGCAGCTAATTAGGTGTGGTGACTGGCTTTAGCCTTTCCTGTATTTTTCCCTTTTCTCCCACTTCCACCCCCTTTTCTTTCTCGTTAGACTGAAGAGGTCTCCTTAGATAGAGCATGATTTCCAAATCAGAGTAGTAGAGGCAATCAGGAGTTACCTAAAGCCATTAAAGATCCTTCATTAACATGGAGTGCCCCTTTGTAACGACCCATGTGGTCAGAAAGAGGAAGGAGGTTTAACCTCTTTACAGAGAAGCAGCCTCAGATGCTGAAGGTTTCACTGTCCCAGATACAGACAGCAGCTTGCAACAGATCTGTCTGTAAAGCTTAATAGTGAGAGCAACGATTTTGAAGCCTGCTTGACTGAGCTGTGAGTCAAAACCACCACTTACTGGCTCAGAGACCATGGGCAAATCAATGAGTGTCTCTGCCCCTGAAATTTTTAATCTCTAAAGTGGATCAATGTATGTCTACGGTGAACCCCAAATATCTAACTCAGGTCTCCGGTCAATTTAGGAAGTTTATTTTGCCAAAATTAAGGACGCGCGTCTGTGACACAGCCTCAGAAGGTCCTGAGGACATGTGCCCAAGGTGGCCAGGGTATATCTTGGTTTTATACATTTTAGGGAGACAGGAGACCTCAATCGATATATGAGGATGTACATTAGTTTGGTCCAGAAAAGCAGGACAACTGGATGCAGAGAGGGAGCTTCCAGGTAACAGGTAAATAAGACACAAAAGGCTGCATTCTTTTGATTTCTGATTAGCCTTTCCAAAGGAAGTAATCAGATATGCATTTATCTCAGTGAACAGAGGGATGACTTTGAATAGAATGGGAGGCCGGTTTGCCCCAACAGTGCCCAGCTTGATTTTTCCCTTTAACTTAGTGATTTTGGGGTCCCAAGATTTGTTTTCCTTTCACACTACTATGCACTTACTGTTGAGATGATTTAGTGAGGCAGTCTGCAAAAACTGTTTAATATAGAACTCTGTGCTCAATAAATAACAGCTATTATTATAGTAGTCCCCCTTTACCCACAGGGCATATGTTCCAAGACTCTCAGTGGATGCCTGAAACCCAATACGTGCATACAGTACAACGATTTTTCCTACACATGCAGAGCTACAATAAAGTTTAATTTATCAGATATTAACGACAATAACTAATAACAAAATAGAACAATTATAGCAATATCTTGTTCACAATTTCACCGATATAAGATTTGCTCTTACTATATCTCCTAGCAACCTCAGCATACAATTTCTTTTCTTTCCTCATGGAGAATTTTCACTTTTTCACTTAAAAAAAGCACTTGATGGCTTCTCTTTGGCAGATCTGAATTGCCAGCATCACTAAGGTTGCATTTGGGGGCCATTATGAATAAGTGAAGCCGTGTCATTTGTCTGGGGTAATACCTGCGGTTGCTTGTCCCACAGTCATGGAAAACTAGGATTTGGATACACCAGGGTGAGGTTCAGAGCAGAAGTTCAATAGGCAAAAGAAAGAGAAAAGCTCTTTAACTGCAGAGAGGGGTCCCAAAGAAAATGAGCTGCCAGTTCCTTGGTGAAATGCACAGAGTTTTATAGACTACCTTGAGGAGGTGGTATCTGATTTACATAGGGGACAAAGAATTGTTTGGACCAGATATGCCATTTACATAGTGTGCAAAGAGACTGGCTGCCCCAGTCTAATCTGTTATTATGCAGATGGGTTCGCTACCTGGCGGGTGCCATGTTGCCTGCTTCTTTATTGTACACGTGGCAACAAAGAAAAGGGAAAATGGAGCCTCTATGTTGAACATAACTGGCTTTCAGGTAGCCCTTTTCTATTTGCACAGCTGCTGGCAGTCACCTGTGCAATCTTCCAGCTTGCCTATGTCTGTAGCTCCATTTTTCAGGCTGCTGTTTGTGAGAAAAGAAATAATTTGGGGACTGCTTTTTATTAAAAGGGAAATTCCACTGAGGACTCTCTTACCCTCACTATCTGCCTAAATAATTTCTTTTTAGCTTCTGTATCATAAGGGTGACTTGAACTCAAGCACTACAATTCCACGACAGTCGGTTTAATAACCAGGAGGGCTCCTAAGTGACTAGTGGGCCGGGAGTAGAGACAGTGTGGGTCCCCTGGTTGAAAGGATTCATGTCCTTCGTGGAGGTGGAGCAGGATAATGTAAAATTTTATCACACTACTCAGAATGGTGTACAATTTAAAACATAGACATCTTTTATTTCTGAAATTTCATGTTTAATATTTTCAGATTACAGCTGACCATGGGTGGCTAAAACCATGGAAAGTGAAGCTGTGGATAATGGGACTACTGTATTATTATTGAGTGCCTGAGTGTTGTCACACGAAAGAGCTTTCCTCATGATGCCTAACTTGACCTCATACTGTCTACGAGGCTTCAGGGTAGGGTAGGTATTTTATCTCCATGGATTCCGCAGGGTTTTTTTTTTTCTTTTTTTCCCCGGATCTGATAAGTAGCCAAGCCAGCACTCAAAGCCCTCCCTAGGGGATTCAGGGCACTTTTCCCCTGGCCACGGACCCTCTTGCCTTTCCGGTAGAGGAGCTCTAATTTGTAGAGGCCATGATTCCCCTGTGAATAATGAGCTTCTAAACAATGAACAGGGGTTTGTTTGGGTTGTTTTCATTCCATCTACTGGAATCAGTCAGGTAGTATTGAAGCCCAGAAGCCTCACTACTGTGTGCTATCAATTTGTTCAACGATTATTCGAGGAGCAGGTGATTTCCATTAGATGATCCATTAAATGGGGATGTGTGTTTTTCAAACTGGAAACTCTCAGCAAACAGAGAAGCAGAGCCGGCTGATCTGCCTCCCTGGGAGCCACTGTCCTTAGGCTGAGCTTGGGTGGGAAGGATAACAGTGTGGTTATCTGGGTGTTGTGTGGTCAGGCCAGGTACTAGACTCTGAGTATATCCACTGCCAAGTGTTAACTTACCCAGCAGTGAGAAGGATATGAGATGGGTCAGGGAGGGAAAATGACAGCCAGTGTGTGACAGACAGGTTGAGAAGAAGACTCCAGAAACCAAAAGAGCTCCCAGAATCTTATTTTCTAGCTGCAGAAGGGGTTAGGGATAACTCACAAAGCCAAGAAAGAAAGTCCTGGATGATCCTTCTAACATCACCACAATCTTTCTGGGGAAAATTAGTTAATTACCTTCTACCTTTCTGCGTTTTTATTTTGTATGGGCACATTAAATGGGGAAAATGGTTAAGACTCTCCCACTTACATCTTGATTTCTGTGTTAGACCTTGATAATCTATGGCTGAGATCATCTTGTAACGTGGTCTTTGCTGCAAGAAAAGTCCATGCTCAGGAAGACGTTTTGAGTGGAGATGCAATAAACGAGTTTACTTTTTAGTTCTTTCACTAAGTTAACTAATCCAAGGATGGTGATCCAGGACAAGAATGAACTTTGCAAACCTAAATCCTCTCTGGATTTTCAGATGTTAATATACTTCTTAAATATAAGACTCAGAACAAGTTTCTTATGTTCCCTGAAGCATAGTTTTCTCATCAGTGTAAAGAAGAGTCTGAACTGATCTCTGAGATCCCTTCTGGCATTGACATACTACCAATCTTTTATTCTGTAATCTTAGATTATTTCTGTAATTGACTGTAAACACCTTACCATATATTTCTAGAACCTGACCTCATTCTCCAAATGGACTCTTTTAAAAAATGAACAGAGTTACCTGTGTTACATGCAACCACCCTGCCTAGTTATACTAGCGAGATTCACATCTATAGCCCTAAACACTTGTCCTTCCAGTTTCATCGAGGTGAGCACCAAGGTAATTGCCAGGAAAGTTGCCAAGGGCTCTCCTGTATCTCATTGTTAATCAGGACTGCATTTCTTTCTCCCCATTCTGATCAGGGACTGCAAAGATGTGATTTCTGAAGGGTTTATTTGGCATACTCCTGGGGAAAACACACACACACACTTTTCCTTAAAAAGGGGGTGGAAGTTGTGGAAGTTGGTGGGGGTGTTGGCAGGTCCCTAAGAGCAAAAGTTAGACAGTGTTGCCCTCTGGTGGCAAAATTTCCCAACAGTGACCTTTGCTTTGAAGAAACTGCAATGACACTGGCTCGTCAGGGACTGGACACAGGGCGCTCGGGACACAGCATACATGCGGAGAGGAAGAGGTCACTTGCTCAGAGATGGCCATTCCATAGAGAGTTGCTACCTTGACAAGCAAATAAAATCTTGCCACCAAATTGCTATGCTCTCTCCTTTCACTATCTCTCTTGGCCACAAAGGATTTGATCTTTATCTCATCTGTAGTACTCCCTTTTCTCCCATCAGTTCAATGCTTGTTAGAAATAAGATTAGAAGATATTTTAAAACTCAGAGGATTTGCCAAATCAAAGGTTTTGCCAAATAAGCTTATCATTAGTCCTTATGACAGCTTGACATCATAGGGTTTTCTTTTTTTCTGCGAAATACTATGCGTGTGGATGAATTGGGGTAGCTCTGCATTCATAGTTTGAAGAACAAATTCTTCTGCCTGGGTATCAGTTTCCTCCTTTCTAAAAAGAATGAACAGGAATAAGTGCTAAACAGATTTAATGCTCAATAATTCTTGTACCCCAATATTTATCTATATAGTTTTTGCATTTTATATTCCAAAGACCCATACTTCAAGGACATGCTGAAAAAAGAAAATAAATGTATTAATGCAAACAGCTCCACATCAAGGGCATTGCATAGAAAGGCAGTTTTTAGACAAATGCAATTAAAATCACAATACTGATGAAGAAAGTCAGAAATACCAATAAGGAGGGCAACATTACCCTTTGATGGTAGAAAGAACAAAGCTGGGTGAATAAGCTCTGCATAAGAATATGTTAATCAGTTTCAGGGTATTTCATTTGCCTCATGCATGCATCTTATAGCATTTGTTTGTATTTTCTTGTAAATATGTGAATTAAAATGAATTTTATTATGGAGAGCTATTTTATCTATGGCGTTTTAGTTTCTCCCTTAATTGAAAAACTACTGGGCTATCCTCAAACCAAAGATGGATCTAATGGCCACTCCTTTCAACTCCTGCCAGAGCTCACAAGGAGACAGAAGGCTGTGGAAAGGAGTATTTTTGCATGAACGTGCCAATTCAATAAGATCTGATACAGAAAAGATGGCTTTCATCTCCTATGCTGTTGTGGGGTGACAACTGTTTTTTAACCCAAGCCTCATGTTGGGACTCAAACAAATACACAGTTCATGGTAATTAGGATTTCGGAAACACGTTCACACAGCACCCACGGAAATAATGCAACCAGCCACTGGGCCAATGCCTGGTGATTTGCTTTAGTCTTTTAATGACAGACCACTAATTCCAAACAGGAGTGGTGGAGAGGATGGGCAAAGGGCTGGCATCAGAAGTTTGGCCAGAGTTGCTAGTCAGAACTGCCAACAGTGAGCCTCCACTGCTGTCTCCTTCACTCTGCTTTGTGGTGGACATTAAGCATTCCAATAAAATCACCAGCTTGATGCTCAGCTGGCCTGATTGCTGAAGAGACTGATTGCATTATTCATTCTCATGAAAAGATTTTTAGGACTCTCAAGGATCTATAGAGATTACATTAAAAATAAAAAAAAAAAACTCCAGAGTTATCAACAGTTTAATTTATCCTCCTATTCTCTCAAAAGGAACAAAATCACAGAAGACAATAGACAGAGCCTGAACAGAAAACAGGTTTTTGCTGAGGTTGAATCAGTTTGGAAGCCCTGCATGTTATGGGATTGGGTGCCCCTCTCTTAGTCTTTTCTTTTTTCTTTTTCATTTCCCCTTTCCACTTTTATTCCAGACAGGTTCCTCTAACTTTTTTTAAAAATAAATAAACAAAAAGTAAACAACACCCCCTCCACCAAAAAAAAAAAAAAAAAAAAAAAACCCAAAAAAAGTCCCAAAACAACAAAAGCTTGCTGCTTGCTAATTCCCTATGAAATACTTCCATCTACTGGCTGAATGGAGAAGACTCATGTTTTAGCTTTTGTTGTTGAATTTGTACCACAATTTATGAACACCACTCTTCAAGTATTTAATACAAAAAAATAGGAATCGCAAATCCAAAAATTAAAGAAACTGAGCAATGTTTTACTTTATATTTAGCAATAGACCCAAGGAATACCCCCAAGTATTTGATATAGGCATGAACATTCAAATGCACTTTGCAAACACCCAAAATGAGGCACAGATCTGCAGTACTGCAGAAAGCAAATTGGTGAGAAAAAAGGAATTGAGAGACTAGGGAGAGCAATGGTAAGAGATGATCTTTTAAGAGATGATCTTTCTGTCAAGTTAGTCAGGATATTTTAAATCAGACCACATAGGGAACAAGGCCGTAGCATTAGAGATGAAATCAGAGACAGTGGCCAAGGTAACCACATTCTCTTTATGAAGAAAAGTAATTCTGTGAGATCTAAAAAGAAACCAAATTGGATTTCAAGTTATGTTATTAAAGAGGATGCCTTCAATAAAAAGCCATTCAGAAATGATGCTTCTTCCTCTGTGTTCATTTTTTAAAAGAGTCCATTTGGAGAATGAGGTCAGATTCTAGAAATATGGTAAGGTGTTTAGTCTATTACAGAAATAATCTAAGATTACAGAATAAAAGATTGGTAGTATGTCAATGCCAGAAGAGATCTCAGAGATCAGTTCAGACTCTCCTTTACACTGATGAGAAAACTATGCTTCAGGGAGCATAAGAAACTTGTTCTGAGTCTTATATTTCAGAAGTGTATTAACAAATTCAACAAAAAATACAAATAAAACTCAGGGTTTCCATATGGATGTTAAATGCATTATATTGTTTGTAATATTCTTTCAAGAGTTGTTAGTTTCTAAAAGCAGATCCATATGCACAACAGAGCATCACAGACATCCTGTTATTGGGTTAATATTCACATCACAGTGGAACGTCTTGCTGCGGTTTGTCCATTTAGAATACACAGGGAACAACAGACTGCAGAGAAAATACAGTGCCTTTTTCAAAGGGTAAGTCTCAATAGGTCATGGGGCTAAATAAAATACGGATTGAATTATGTTCCCTCATTAGCTGGGCGTGGTGTTGTGTGCCTATAATCCCAGCTACTCAGGAGGCTGAAGCAGGACAATCACTTGAACCTGGGAGGCGGAGGTTACAGTGAACTGAGATCGCACCACTGCACTCTAGCCTGGGTGACAGAGCAAGATTCTGTAGAGAAAAAAAAAATGTTCCCTTTGAGGGAACTTCTCTAAAAGTAATTAATATGTTATGTACCCTATTGGTGAAATGTAAAAAGAGGGGTCAAACCAAAAATGAATCCTTAAGGAGGTTTAAGGTAAAGACGTGGTGACTTAAACAACTCCACATACACATCTTGAGAAACTGAAGCTCTAATCTTTAAGTCAATTTCCTTAGTGATATATATAAAAACTCAGCAAGGAGAGAGTTCCCCAGAAGTAGCTGGTTGTGATGGGCTTTCGCCATGACTCTAGTGCTCTGTGGCATTACAGCCATTTCCATCCCCAACTTCAGACCTGCTTCTGCCATTGACTGGCCACACGAATTGAAGATTGAGGCTTAGCATTTCTCAACATTGCAATTTCCCAATGGTATGAATGTGCTCTGAGGATATAAAAAGAAAAACTCTGCTTGTAGAAATAGAGAAATGTGGGGGTATAGCATTAAGTGCAATGGATAGGCACTTAAAAGGCAACATTACAATATAATTTATTACTTCCGGACGCATTGCAAACACACACACACACACACACACACACATATTCATGAGTGCTGTTATCTACACTTAAAAAATGTAATTCTTACTTTCCTTTCCCACATATGGCATGTTTCTTGAAGAGAGTAAATTTTTAAAAATTAAACATTTATTCAATCCCATTACAAAGTATAATTTTCCAGAATATTTGAGTGCCCAGAGGCAAATTGCAGAAATGTGTACAAAATGAAGCAATTTTTCTCATCAAATCACTGACATGTTAAAAAATTCATCTGAAATTAAAAAAAAGAAAAAAAAATAGATTCCGTAGCACAGTCTTCATTTCTTAGATTTACTATTAAAGGCATAGCAGTGAAAAGCCCCCGGAACCACCCAGAGGTATCACTCAGAGACCCAGGATCAGCTTTGATGCTTCCTGGCCCTCACGCCCCAAATGCTGACTTTTCCCCAGACATCACTCACATCTGCGCACTTGTGTCTCTTCCCACCAGCCCCATCCCACCAGGACTAGCGTTCTGTCAGGGTCGGGACCAGCTGTCTCTGCATGGAAACCAGTGTGACGCTTTCACAATGGAAATGCAATCACTTACCTCCCTTCTTTAGAACCTATCAAATATTTCCTCTTGACCTTAGGATAAAGTTGTTCTTGGTTTTTAGCCTAAGCTGGAACACAAAGCCTTGCATAATCTGGTTCCCTTTTAGACAGCCAGGTTGGAAGCGATCCCGGAAAACCTCCAACCAACCTGCGCACTAGGAATAACGCGCACTGGGGTGGAGACACAGAAGTTCGTGCCCTTTGGAGCAGGGAGGAGCCTGGCCCCTCCTCTTCCTGTGTGGAACCTGGGATTCAAGCTGCAGGCGGGAAGCGCCCTAGCAGGGACTCGCCTTGCGAGAGTTCGTTTCCCCCTTTTCTTCCTCTTCACCCACTACAACTCTCTCCTACTCACCATTCAAACCACCTGCGAGCCTAAATTTTCATGGCCATGGGACGGACGAGGACCCCGTCTTTAGCCGAACCAAGGAAAAGTCCTGCAACACGTTTATACACGCCCAGCCTTCTTTTGGGTCACGGCGTTTCATCTGGCCGATGAAGAATGCCCTTCAGCACTTTGGGAGGCCGAGGCGGGCGGATCACGAGGTCAGGAAATCGAGACCCTACTGGCTAACACGGTGAAACCCCGTCTCTATTAAAAATACAAAAAATTAGCAGGGGGTTGTGGCGGGCGCCTGTAGTCCCAGCTACTGGGGAGGCTGAGGCAGGAGAATGGCGTGAACCCGGGAGGCGGAGCTTGCAGTGAGCCGAGATTGCGCCACTGCACTCCAGCCTGGGCAACAGAGCAAGACTCTGTCTCAAAAAAAAAAAAAAAAAAAAAGGTGCATTCTCCTTCCCAGCCTAATTATGCTTTACCCCAGCCTCCTTAACCCCCTTCTGTGGTCCTGGCCTGGGAAGCTTCTCATCCTTCAGACCTCAGCTTCATACATGATGTATTTGAGGTAGCTTTTCTGACCCCCTCGCTCCTTACTAGATTAGTTTATTTTCTAAACACTTTTTGCAGTTTGTCATTGTAAATATCTTCCTCAGTTGACTCTATCTTCTGTGAGGGAATGAACTAGATTTATTTTGGTGACCCTGGTGCTGCCAGTCCTTGGTATAAAGTAGTTGTTCAACATACACAAACACACACACACTTAGACAACAAAGATTCTAGCTTGCAGTTGGTAGTCAAAAAAATAGTTATTGTTTTTTATTCTTATCAAACCATCAAGTACAAGGAGAATACTATCTTTCATTACTGTGAAGGGTATCATTGCTTCAAAGTTCTCTACCTTCCAAGTTCTGAACCCTGAACTGCTACTAAGCTATAAAGGGCTATGCCTAGTCACATGTCCACCCATCACCAAATAACTCACTAACCGAGAATAATTACCAATTTTTTTTTTTTTTTTTTTTAATTTTGAGATGGAGTCTTGCTCTGTCGCCCAGGCTGGAGTGCAGCGGCACCATCTCGGCTCACTGCAACCTCCACCTCCCAGGTTCAAGTGATTCTCCTGCCTCAGCCTCCCGAGTAGCTGGGATTACAGGCATCCACCATCCCACATGGCTAATTTTTTTTGTATTTTTAGTAGAGGGGGGTTTCACCATGTTGGTCAGGCTGGTCTCAAACTCCTGACTTAAGGTGATCTGCCCGCCTTGGCCTCCTGAAGTGCTGGGATTACAGGCGTGAGCCACCGCATCCGGCCATAATTACCAAATTTAAATTTGCAAAGATGGTGACACTTTGACACTTGATCCAAATCAGGTGCCCTTTTCACTACACACACACACGCACATACACACACAGTATGAACCATGCATTACACACTATGGGTGATGCTTCCGTCACAAGAACAGTTTGCAGTCAGAGGTGGAGAATATGGAGCAGAGAAGTCTGGATAACTTGGGTTAAGGTTGATGTAGATTCAGTATTTCATTCACCTAACAAATATTTTTGAGGATCAACATGCATTTGTTCAATCGCCAAATATTTACAAAGTCCGTACGTATTCCCAGGCACGTGCCAGGTACAACACTAGACACAGTAATCGGTGATGAGTAAAGCAGAAATGACATCCCGTGCTTGTGGAGCTTACAGTCTTGTGAAAGGAGACAGAAAATAAACCAGGCAACAAGTAAATCACATAACAACAAATCTTGAGTACTATGAAGTGCTATAAAAGAAAGGGTCAGAAAGCCGTAAGAGAGACCAAGGGAGATCTGAAGAACAACAAAATAGCAACCACTACTGAAGTGAGTGCTCTGGGCAGAGGGAACAGAGGCATTGTGCTGTAAGGCCCTGGGCCAGGAAAAGGTTTGTATGTCCTCATAGCTAAGAGGAGGCAGCAGGATTGGAGTGCAGCATAGATGACGTGTTGCGGGATGCGGGGTGACTAGTCGCTGCAGTTTGCTAGGACAAGGTGGTTTCTCAAGACACTGGACTTTCAGTTTTGAACCTGGGACAGTTCTGAACGGACCATTCGTCACTCTAGGTTCAAGATGGGTTTGAAGAGACTGATTTTGAATCTCTCCTGTCCAGACCTACAACTGCTCCAGTCAGTAAGCAGGGCCTGGGCTCCAGCGCTGTCTGGTGTTCCCCCTCTGCAAGTCTTTGTCCAGTAAATCTGTGTTGCTGTTGAGCAACCCTCCCCACCGCTGTCTCTGTTTCTTTTCTCCATTCTAACAAATAGTAAATAGCAAAAGTGAAGAAAATGAGAAAATTAAAGTGATAATGATAGATTAATCATTACTTAAGAGGGAGAATACTAAGTAAAGGATGTGGAGGAATTTTGGCTTAGAAACTCTGATCTTGTCCACATAGCTGTAAGTGTATGTGTGTGTGCATGCACACACACACATGTGAAAGAGATAAACAGGTGATTTCTCCCTTTCTTCCTTCCTCCCTCCCTCCCTCCCTCCCTCCCTTCCTTCCTTCTTTCTTCCCTCCCTCCCTCTCTTCCTTCCTTCCTCCCTCCCTCCCTTCCTTCCTCCCTCCCTCCTCTTCCTTCCTCCTCCCTCCCTTCCTTCCTCCCTCCCTCCCTTCCTTCCTCCCTCCCTTCTTTCCTTCCTCCCTCCTTCTCTTCCTTCCTTCCTCCCTCCCTCCCTTCTTTCTTTCCTTCCTCCCTCTCTTCCTTGTTTCCTTCCTCCCTCTCTTCCCTTCTTTTCTTTCCTTTTCCTTCCTTCCCTTCCTTCCTTCCTTCCTTCCTTCCTTCTTCCCTTCCTCCCTCTCTCCTTCCCTCTTTCTCTCCCTCCTTTCCTTTACTTTCTTCCTCCTCCTCTCTTTATAATTAATGCCATTCAAAAAAGGAACTGAAATGGCTAATGGCATCTTATATTGAGTTTTATGCTTTTCAAAATACGTTCACACTACCTTCTTGAATCCCCACAATAATTCTACCAAGTAGGTATTATCTTCCACATAAAATCAAAAGACTATGAAAATTAAAATGACTTGTTAGACATCACACAGTAACTTAACAAAAGGACTAGGCTGGAACGCAGGGCTCCTAACTCCTCGACCAGTGTTCTTTTAAACACCGCCCTTTATTATTAGCTAGCTCAATGACAGGATTTTGTAGAAATGATAGGTAAGCTTAAAGGCAGGAAACGTAACTGTGGCAGCAGTTCTAGGAAATGCTACAGTTATCTTCTGAAGCAGCCTGCCAAACAGCTCGGAGTCATGGCGGGCTCCCAAGGACAGTGTGAAGATTTCTCTTGGGCCTCTTCACCTGGTGTTAGGTTATCTTCATAATAACTGGGGTGAACTAGGCCCTCCACTGGGCTCTGACATTTCACCTGCCACTTGTGCACACTGAAAGGCATGACATTTCTTACACCTTTGAAAACATCAGGGAAAATCAAAGAAATTTCTCTCATTCTGAACTTTACCTCTGCTGGGCCAAAAGGTTTGCTACCAGGGCAATAATAAAAGCAAGAAAGGAGAGAGTTCCATAAAGAAGAGATAAGTGGAACAGATTTATGGGCTGAAATAACAATCAACCAATGACCACACTAGTTAAATTGCCTTCTTCAATACCTGCACTCTATACTATGCCTTTCTTATGTAAAGAGTAAACAAACCCCTTTTTTTTTTCTGTTTCAAGACAATCTTGATTTTCATTGTGTGTAATTAAGGAGTACAATGTGATATTCTTTGGATTGATGCACAATAGATACACATATTTTCAAGTCACGTGGGATAATATGTTCACATAATTTGTACAGATCAAGTCAGTGTACTTGGGATATCAATCAACTTACATATTTGTATTTTCTTTATGCTAGAAACATTCAAATTTTTCTCTTCTAGCTATTTTTAAATGTACAATAGATTATCATAAGCTTTAGTCACCTCACTGATCTTTAGAACATTATATGTTATTTCTTCTATCAAACCAAATATTTGTACCCATTAATCAACTTCTCTTTATCCCACTTCTTTCTTTGGCCACCCTTCCCGACCTCTGGTAACCACAAATCTACTCTCTTTCTTTATGAGATCCACTGTTTTAGCTTCCACATATGAGTATAAATGCAAAATGCTCTTTTAATATACTTATGCGTAGTGAAACAGTGACTGTAGTCAAGCAAATTCACATATCTGTCATCTCACAGAGTTAATCTTTTTTTGTGTGCATGTAACAAGAGCCCTTAAAATCTACTCTTTTAGCAAAAATCCTGAATATAAAATAATTTTATTAATTATGTTCTTTGTTCTGTACACTGAATCTTTTAGACTTATTCATTCTGCATATCTGCTCCTTTGTATAAAGGATAAACAAAAACTTTAAAATACTTCTCTCTTCTGTCCTTCCAAGCCTACTAAGCACGTGGCATCCTCCCAGATGGAGAACCAACTCATTCACACACATAGTTGGCTGTTGTTTCACTCAAAAGGAGTTGATTTGAAATTATCTGACTGCATTAACTGAACTGATAACCAGCTGATCATTGCTATAGATAATGGGATTTCTTCAAGGCATAGAGAAAGTCAGTAACAATCAGATCTAGAATTATGATTTTTTGACTATTCATATTGTAGGCCCCAGCCATCTCCAGTTGTGTATTCGTCCACAACCCATGAGCTGGCACCGGGGGATTGGCAGACCCTTGTTCCTGGAACCTCCCACTGGTTATCACACCTAACGTTGGAACACTGTGGTACAGTGAACTCTGATTCCTGGAATTGTTACCAGGTGACCACGACGTCATCAAATGGTCTGGCCATTCCTTCTACTGATGTCTCAAACATGTTTCAGACTAAGCTACGAAATGAAAGTTGGGAAGACTTGCAGAAAATGTCCTGCACAACTGAGATCCAAGTAGCATTCATTCTCTCCTCCTTTATGACCTTCATCAGTGGACTCATCATCCTGCTGATCTTCAGGCTGATTTGGAGAACTGTTAAAAAATGGCAAATCATCAAGGGAACAGGAATTATCTTGGTCAGTTTCCTTATTAGGGATCCCTTTGTGTGAAGTGACAGATGAGTTTGGGGTAGTTTTGTGTTCAGCAAAAGATCTAAGCTTCATTCAGTTTTTCAGGCTAACACAGTCAGCTTCTCTGGCCTGGTTCCTCAGAAAGGGTAGTAAGCCAGACCTCAGGCCACATTCTGAAGCCTGAAGAGACAGGGTCAGGCCTCTTTTTTCTCCCATCACTGGAAAAAGCAATGTCTTGTATGGTTAATGATTAATGTTAGCTCTGGAAAGGGAGGTCACTGTTCTGAAAAAAAGGTTCATAAACATTATGTCCATGACTCTATCTTGAATTTTAACAAGACAATTGTGCTAGGTTGTAGAAAGGAGGTGAAAGGGAACAAGACATCAACGTCAACCTTGCTTTCATAAATTGTTCATGCATAATGCATATGTACTGACATGTGTACATTGTCTTTTGTATGCTATGTGAAGACAACACATTGAGTTGCACATACACAGAGAAGCTCATGCATACATGCCTGTGCTATCCAGGCATAGATGCAAGGACATTTCTTATAACCAAACAACTTTAGCAGGAGTTGATGTTGTTGAATAACAGCTGGCAAATGATGATGATGAGGATAACTGATGTATTATACAGATAAGGCATTGCTTAAGAGCTTGAAATAAAGCTCTCAAATGCTGTGTAATGGATGTTCTATTACCAGAGGTCAAAGACGAAGAGTTTTATTATACCCTGTGTAGTTTGTTTCCATTTTTGCTTCCCAAACTTTCTTTCTCTGATAGATTATAGCAATTTCCATAACACAACACATTTCACCTGTGCATTATAATATTGAAAATTTGCTTAAAACATTTCTTTTAGTACTAAAACCTACAGAAAATATAATTTATAAATTGATAATTTTTAAGGTTATTGGTAATATAGAATTTTGTTTTCCATATTTGAAAATTAGCCAATATTGAAGCTTATAGATTTTGTTCCTAAACAAGTTTATTCTATTGATTATTTGTACATTATGGATTTTAAGCAGTGGCACAATAATTGGAGAAAGAATACTGGGATACTTACTTATGGGTAAATAGCCTTGATGAATCTGCCTCCTGTTTTCTACCTTGTTTTGTTGTTGTTAATGCACAACTGAATTTGTAGGATTTTTAAATCTTCTTAGTCTTCTGCTCTAGGCAGTGTTCTTCTCCATTATGTTCATTTTCTGTGATTACAAAAATGTGAGAGTACATTTGTCAATTTCCTATATTTTTCATTTCTTACTTTGGGTGTAATTTATGTCTACACTTCAATCCAGGTGTATCCTTTAATTACAAATATTTAGCAAATGTTACGAAATGTTAAGAAGTGAGCCTGAGCAACCAGAATGCTGTACCGTTCTGCTTTTGAATCTTGAGGAAAGAGTTTGATCAAGTTGAGTTAGTTTTCAATAATTTGTTTTGTTTCATCAAATTAAGAGTGACCTGTTTTTCTCTAAGCCTTTGGAGAAGTTGGACAAATGCAAAAAAAAAAAAAAGTCAGAAATCTAGGTGTACTGTGAAGAGTTATTTTAAAAATTATTTGGAGAGTTATAATTTCTCTCCTTAAATGTGCATTTAAAACATTTATTACATCTATAAATATGATTTTATTATATCTTAGGACCAATTTGTTTTTCCACAGAAGGTAGCTCCATTTTATGATGGAATTCAAATGAGTATTCTATATTAATGTCATACCTAGTATTTTTTTAAATTAATTCTCAGACAACATTTAGAAACAGACATGAGTTGTGTGTATTAGAGGACAAATAATTGATCAGGATGTAAACTTTTATCAAAGAGTTTTTAAATGAGACTTCTCTTCTTATCATTCAGAAAATATGAGTAGAAACATTAACTGATTTTGGAAATCTTGGTTTCATATAAAATGAGCTTTTTTGAAAGTCAGAGGGAGTCATTTAGCTTGGTGTGGGTAGTCCTAGGTGGTTTGTGTATTTCTTTGTGGTGGTTCTAAAATATTATCAGCAAACAATGAATGCCAGCTCAGGCCCCAGCCTTTCCTCATTGCCTGATATTAGGAAAGTCATTTAATTTCTCTATACCTTGGTTTCCACATCAATATAAAATTTATTTAGTCATGCCTAACTTTATCATATGAGATTACTGTAACATTTAAATATAATAAGTGAAGACCTTCTGGCCGGGCGCGGTGGCTCACGCCTGTAATCCCAGCACTTTGGGAGGCCGAGATGTGCGGATCACAAGGTCAGGAGATGGAGACCATCCTGGCTAACACGGTGAAACCCTGTCTCTACTAAAAATACAAAAAAACTAGCCGGGCGAGGTGGCGGGCGCCTGTAGTCCCAGCTACTCGGGAGGCTGAAGCAGGAGAATGGCGTAAACCCGGGAGGCGGAGCTTGCAGTGAGCTGAGATCCGGCCACTGCACTCCGGCCTGGGTGACAGAGCGAGACTCCGTCTTAAAAAAAAAAAAAAAAAAAAAAAAAGACATTCTATAAATGTGAGGAAGGATTATAATTTCAGAATATAATACCAGCCAAAAAAACTAAAAGCAACACAAAATTGCTGCAAACTTCTCCCTTGTCTCACAAAATGCAGACACTTAAGTAATCACCTAAAAAATCAATTTGTAATCTTTTTTCTTTGTCCACATATCTTGATGAAAACTGTTACACTTATACCCAGAGCAGAAGAAAGCATGATGCTCCCAATTCTGATCGTTGCAATGATGTCAGTATGAAGGGTCTGGGACTGAGTATACATGAGAAAGACATAGAGGAAGATTGCAGAATTTCAGCATAGAAAAAGCTGTGCAGAAAACCAGGAAAATGCAAATCCAGTAAAATCCGTATTATGAAATATTGAATAAGCAACTTCAGGGTTCCCTGGTTTGGACAAGGTAGAGTGGTTTTCGACTGATACCATCACAAGAGGCTCTATCAACATAAGTAAAACAGATTTCTTTCAGATCCAGCTCACATTGTCAATTTCTTTCTCTCGATTGTAGGAACTGTTCACATCAGGTAGCATCCCTAGGAACCATGTAAGAAGCCTCCACTTCCAGGGACGATTTCGTGATCGTATAGAAATGTTGCTTTCGGCCCAGACCTTTGTGGGGCAAGTGTTGGTAAGTACATTTTCAGTGTTAGCTTGCTAACAAACTTTAGCCATAGGTGTGATTATAGTCAGTATAAATCAATTGATTCTCTAGGTAAACAACTGATGTTCCTTTGGTCGTCTTATCTATAATATCACCACCTCCCCGTCCCCACCTCCCTGTGTCTACCACTCTTTACCCATTATCTTGCTTAATATCTGGAGTGAATATAATTACTAATAATTGTATTATATTATTATATATTAATGTAAATCATATATATTATTAATGTTATATAATTAATAGTATATAATACATTATCTGTAATAACATGTAATTATATGGAATAATTATATAATTATTAATAATTATAATCTTCCTAATTATAGTTAATTACTAATCATATATTTATAAATAGTAATTGTAATATTATATATTTACTAATTAATGATATATATTTATAATTATATAATTACTAATTATGTATTATAATTATATTTTATATTTATTGTCAGTCTTTCCACAAGGAAGAAAGCTTTGTTAGGGCAATAGTTGTGAGCGTTTGGTTCTCCTTATATATGCAGATGGGTGTGCACATAGATATTTTCAAAAAATGTTTAGTAAACGAATCAGACCTGAAATATATAGCTACTTTCCTCTCCTTTGATTTCAATAGACCTCTTTATATCATTATGCAAAGTAGCCTTTAGTGTCCCTCTATGATATTTATCCCTCTACTTCCTATTTTAATCTTGGTAATTTGAACATATTAAATCTCACTTTGGGCATCATCTCTTTGGGGCATCCTAACCTTACCTCTTTATTAAGAGCTCCTCCTCTAGCTTCTTTAATATTTGTTGAGCATTGCTATTAAAATTATCTGTGCACATGCCTCTCTCTCTCAGAGTACAGTGAGCTCCTGTCCATACTATGTCATGGAACTGTTTATTTCCCATTATCTGGATATAGCAGATGCCCTGTAAATGAAGATTGCGCTGATCATCCTTTCAGTAGTGTGGTTTGATCTAAAATATGAAAAGATGAAATTCATAATTAGGGGTCTGCTGCCATCAGATGGTCTTATAATGGAAGTAGGTTCGTGTGAGCTAAAGATTATCCTCTGTTTCTTATAACTAGCAAAAACATGGCCCTTTTCTAGTTACTGTTTAATTCTGATCTCATACATTGCTAACGCTTGGTTGGAAGTATTAAGTAAAACTGCTTTCATAAAAGCTGCAGGGAATGTTGAGTCATCTGGAAATGTGCCTCTCCTTTTTCTGTCTTCTAAAGTTTTTTATCTCTTTTCCTGAAATCTCTGTGGGTATGACCCATTGCAGAAGGATTTTGTAATTCTCTCTGATGATATCAAGGATTTCTTGGTTAGGATTCAATGTTCTTCAAATGTTCAAGTCATGTTTGTGTGAGAAACTTTGGGAATAATATATTAAAGGTCACTAGGGTGAGGGAGAAGGGAACTTACAACATCCATCATATGAGCATTGCATATGGGAAGTGGGTGGGAAAGGAATGATGAAAAATTACCATACCAATAAAAATTACTTATTTAACAAAGGGAAACTGTATTATTTTAACCTATAACAGCTGGTGATTATCTAGTTGTAACAGCAGGAGGCAAGGAGTAAAGCTTAGATTAGAATAAATACTTCAGGCCGGGTGCGGTGGCTCATGCCTGTAATCTAGCACTTTGAGAGGCAAAGCAGGAGGATTGCTTGAGCCCAGGAGATCAAGACCAGCCTGAGCAGCATAGCAAGACCTCACCTCCACAAGTAATTTAAAAGTTAACTCAGTATATTGGCCTGCACCTGTGGTCCCAGCTACTCAGGAGGCTGAGATAGGAGGATCGCTTGAGCCCAAGTGGTCAAGGCTGCAGTGGTGCAGTGAGCTGTGATCATGCCACTGCACTCCAGCCTGGGCGACAGAGAGAGACCCCATCTAAAAAAAAATACTCTAGCATTGAAAGCCAAAACTGAGCCTCTTAGAGATCCCAAGTACAGTTTTAAGAGAATAAAACGGCTTAAAAGGAAGGCTTCCTTCCTTCTATCCTTCTTTCCTTCCTTTGTAATTCTTTTACTTCTTTTTTTATTTTAATACTTTAAGTTCTAGGGTACATGTGTACAATGTGCAGGTTTGTTACATATATATACATATATATATATATACACACGTGCCATGTTGGTGTGCTGCACCCATTAACTCGTCATTTATATTAGGTATATCTCCTAATGCTATCCGCCCCCCCACCCACTCCCCACAATAGGACCCGGTGTGTGATGTTCCCCTTCCTGTGTCCAAGTGATCTCAATGTTCAATTCCCACCTGTGAGTGAGAATATGCAGTATTTGGTTTTCTGTTCTTGCGATAGTTTGCTGAGAATGATGGTTTCCAGCTGCATCTATGTCCCTACAAAGGACACAAACTCATCCTTTTTTATGGTTGCCTAGTATTCCATGGTATATATGTGCCACATATTCTTAATCCAGTCTGTCATTGATGGACATTTGGGTTGATTCCAAGTCTTTGCTATTGTGAATAGTGCTGCAATAAACATACATGTGCATGTGTCTTTATAGCAGCATGACTTATAATCCTTTGGGTATATCCCCAGTAATGGGATGGCTGGGTCAAATGGTATTTCTAGTTCCAAGACTAAACCAGAAAGAAGCTGAATCCCTGAATAGACCAATAGCAGGCTCTGAAATTGAGGCAATAATTAATAGCCTACCAACCAAAAAACATCCAGGACCAGACGAATTCACAGCCGAATTCTACCGGAGGTACAAGGAGGAGTTGGTACCATTCCTTCTGAAACTATTCCAATCAATAGAAAAGAGGGAATACTCCCTAACTCATTTTACGAGGCCAACATCATCCTGATACCAAAGCCTGACAGAGATACAACAAAAAAAAGAGAATTTTAGACCAATAGCTCTGATGAACATCGATGCAAAAATCCTCAATAAAATACTGGCAAACCGAATCCAGCAGCACATCAAAAAGCTTATCCACCATGATCAAGTGGGCTTCATCCCTAAAATGCAAGGCTGGTTCAACATACACAAATCAATAAACGTAATCTAGCATATAAACAGAACCAAAGACAAAAACCACATGATTATCTCAATAGATGCAGAAAAGGCCTTTGACAAAATTCAACAGCCCTTCATGCTAAAAACGCTCAACAAATTCGGTATTGATGGAACGTATCTCAAAATAATAAGAGCTATTTATGACAAACCCATAGCCAATATCATACTGAATGGGCAAAAACTGGAAGCATTCCCTTTGAAAACTGACACAAGACAGGGATGCCCTCTCTCACCACTCCTATTCAACATAGTGTTGGAAGTTCTTTTACTTCTTTCAGCAAATATTTATTGTTTGCCAAGTACATGCTAGGCAAACACTCTAGGTATAGTGGAGAATTCACGCAAGAAACTTGCATTTAAGAAACTTAAATTCTAGTGAGGGTAGATATGAAAATTACATACATATGTAAATAAGATAAATTCAGATAAGGAGTGCCATGAGGGAAATGTGAGTGAAGTGTTTGTGAGATATGGTTGTTACAGAGTTAGATCACAGTGATGATAGAAAAAATCTCTAAAAAGGTAAGATTTGAGCTGAAGCATGATGACAAAGAATAAAGCAATTGAAGAATTAAGGGAATAGAGTTCCAGATTGAGAGAATAGAATTGTGGAGTCAAAGAGTGCCACAAGAGTTTACTGCAAGTACCAGAAGGAGGCTCCTATGCTAGGGACATGGAGGGCAGGGGACAGCGAGGTCTTACAAGAGACTGTAAAATGGCTCAATGTCTTAAGATTCATAGGGAGGAGCTAAAAGACTCAAAGGGAATCACTCTATTCTAAAGTAAAGGGATATCTGAAATCTTAAAGCATGAGTTGACATGGTCTGATTATATTTTAAGGTTCAACAGGCACTAAAGGCTGAAAATAGAGGAATTGTTAAAAGTAAGCCAGGAAAATGATGGTAGAAATTAGGAGTACAGTAGGGACATGGATGCAGCTGGAAACCATCATTCTTAGCAAACTATCACAAGAACAGAAAACCAAACACCACATGTTCTCACTCATAGGTGGGAACTGAACATTGAGATCACTTGGACTCAGGAAGGGGAACATCACATACCGGGGCCTATCATGGGGAGGGGGGAGGGGGAAGGGATGGCATTGGGAGTTATAACTGATGTAAATGACGAGTTGATGGGTGCTGACGAGTTGATGGGTGCAGCACACCAACATGGCACAAGTATACATATGTAACAAACCTGCACATTATGCACATGTACCCTAGAACTTAAAGTATAATAATAATAATAATAATAAATAAATAAATAAATAAAATATTCACACACACAAAAAAGAAATTAGGAGTAGAATTTTAATATCACATAACTTTAAATTCAACAAAATTCAACCATAACCTTTGAAATGATAAATGTAACAAACCACAAAGAAGATATAACATCATTAACATCACTGCACCAAAAATATAACCCCAACGATATGTAAAACATTAAAAAGTTATTTTGATAAATGAAAAAGTAATTAAAATAAGTGAACTAAGTATCAAATGCAAAAAGTTAGGGAATAAAAACATTAAATCTAAGCAGAATAAATTTAAAAGATAGTTAGAAAATAATGAATTATAAAACAGTTGATTACTTCAAGCAATGAAATAGAGAAATCAATAGCTAGTCTATAAACAAGGAAAAAAAAGGAAAAAGAACAAATATATGAAATAAGACATTTAAATGAGAAAATAAGTACAGATAAAAAGGAAATTGAAAAAAATATATATGCAATTAATTTTGAAAACTAGATGATTTCTTATGATAATATGAATTACCAAAACTGTCCATAAAAGGAGAAATTCAAACAGACCAGTATCTGGAAAAAACAAAGTTGTCAAAGACCCATAATCATCATCACCCTCCCTTTTTGCCCCTTTGAGGAGAGACTTGGATGATTTCAAGGACTAGTCTATAAAACCATCAAGGAGTAGATCTCTCTAATGCTAATTAAACAGCTCCAGGTCATGGAAAAGAAAGCATTACATTTTCTTTTCCAATGAAGACACAGTACTTACATGAAAATCCCCCCAAATAGCAAATTTTATATACCCTAAAAACTAATGCCCTTAACACTTTGAGGGAGAATACATGGGCAACCACTCAATAGAAGTCTAAGAAAAGGAAGAAGGAGGAAGAGGAAACTAGGAAGATGGGGAAAAAAAAGGAAAACGAGAAAGAGGAAAAGAGAAAGAAGGAACGTGAGAAGGAAACTCCAACAGTAAAATAAAAAGATTCCCTTCAAACAAGCATGCCCTCTAGAAGTCTTCCTATATTATTAATATTAATGGAATGACAAGGTGTTGATCAACTCTGTAGCATCTATGGGTTTGATGTTTAGTGCATTTATGGGTTAGGTGTGTTATATCAACTACCTGCAGAAAAAAATTTTTCTTCTAAATTTAGTTCCAAATATGATCCTATTCTCAAACAATTATCTTATTCCTTTTTGAGATTTTGTGTTGTAGTTAATTATGTAACTGACTGTAATTCTCTATTGCTTTGTGGCTAGAAAATGTAAAACCAAAATTACGGCTTATTTTTAGCAAGTGTATCTATTTTTAGCATCATCCTAAGCACTACTGTACGTTCACATTCTGTTTTTCTGGCTTCTCTGGCATCTCTTTTTTTTTTTTTTTTCCAGGTAATCTAGCATTTGTGTTTTTATATTCTGCCTTAAATCCTTTCTGTAAATGCATAACTTTTTCTGTGAACATGTAATCCTCTCTGTAGATAAATTAAGCCCCTAGCAACAACAACAGTTGTCAACCTTAGTATAAAGAAGAACTAAATGCACAAATAAAGCATCATAATTCATTTCGAAATGGGAAAGAATATTTCAAAAATGGTGTTTGGAATGACTAAATAACTTATTTTGCTATTTTTGCTCATTTTCCTAATGTAATGCAACTTCTAGAGAAAAAAATAAGAAAAACATAAAACATACTGGAAAAGATCAGTTTCTTCATATTTTATATGCATTGTTTATGTGAAAATAAAATAAACCTTTTCCACCACCTTGAGATAAGCTGTATCTTTATCTTTGTTTTCTTCCTTTCCTTATTCCATATTTTATATTGAATATACCATCAAGCATCAAGAATGTACTTTGACATATATATGATGAGAATACAGTTTAGAGATCACTATCATATGAACAAAGAAAACACTGGCAGGAAACACTACACTACCGTCCTAGAAATGTTTTTGGCAGATGATTACCTTGTTTATGTTTTTTTCTGCACTGATCATTTATGGATATTATTGTTTATCTTTTCATGCACATGATACAGTATTTTAAAAGTATAAAGTAAAAACTAAGTTCCTTCCTTACCCCTATCCCCAGAAGCAAGTACCTACTGCCATGAGTTTCTTCCTTCAAAGCTCTGCAAATTCTCAGCAACATTGTCAGATTTATTTTATTTAGGTGTTCAGGCCACTTGGGATACTCTTGTCCTCCCATAATTGTATCTACAAATATAAATTTTGAAATAATGTGTTACTTCTTGTGGCACTTCTTTGTGGAGAGTAGTAAAGTGAATGGCCAGTGAAGCCAGTGGAGGTAAAATTAGATCTGAATTCAGGTTAGTCCATAGATCCTGTCTTCAAATAGGGATACACCCCGCGAGAAAGGGAGGGATGCCAACAGGTTTCTGAGGGGTCAGCAGGTGGAACGGTTCTCCAGCTTTCCTTGGTTCTACTTCCTAACATTGATGAAGCTGCGAACTCCACATGCTCACTTTCCTTTCCCCCACTACCATTTCACAATCCGTTTTTCAAGAGAGGCACTATCATTACCTCCTTTTTAAATGAGGAAATTGACACATATCTCATAGAAATATAATGTAAAAATTATACAGTGGGGATGAAAAATGCTATCTATAGATTTCAATAAACAAGCTAAAACATAAGAATGAGTTAACATTATAATCATTACTGTAGTGTTGTCATTATTACATGAGTTAATAAGTGTAAAATATACATAGGTTGTGCATATAATAAGCATATATAGGTATTGTTATTAATATTTTTATAAAGAAAATATCTCAGGACTTATATCTATAAACATAAACAATGACTAATATTGATGTTGAACCCTGTCTCATTCTAACAATAAGTGATATCTATAAATACCAACATTAATTTGAAAAGTCCATCTCATGGGTGAATGTTTTATAAAATTTTACTTTTTATGTTTTGCAATGATCAGCTTATGTTGTTTAATAAAAATTATCATGACAATTCAATACAGAAAAAAATATACAAAATAATATTTTGAGGCAGATGTCAGGAAATTTAGATTCCCTTTGAGTTTCTTGCACCTATCTTGAGATTTCAAACCTGCTGTCCCATTTTTCCATTTGTTTATTACTGGAAATAATATTTGTTAGAGGCATTAAGCAGTAATTACTAATCAACATGACATTTTATGTTGTAACTAGGATGATCATAAACACAGATTTCTGCTAGTTGTCCTAGTATAATTGTTAATAGAGCCTCTTTTATTCTTAAAAATCTATGTATGGCCAGGTGCAGTGGTTCATGCCTGTAATCCCAGCACTCTGGGAGGCCAAGGCAGGCGGATCATGAGGTCAGGAGTTTGAGACCAACATGGTGAAACCCCGTCTCTACTAAATATGCAAAAATTAGCCAGGCGTGGTAGCGCTCGCCTGTAATCCCAGCTACTCAGGAGACTGAGGCAGAAGTATCACTTCAACTTGGGAGGCAGAGGTTGCAGTGAGTTGAGATTGTGCCACTGTACTCCAGCCTGGGTGACAGAGCGAGACTCTGTCTCTTTAAAAAAAAAAAAAAAGAGTCTATATATTTGGACAATAAATAATATAGTCACCTTGGTTTTAAATGAAAGCAAGTTACAGGTCATTTTCCAAAGAAGAGGAGCCAACAGAGAGAAGACAATTTTGTCTCCTTGATGGCCCCACAGATTAAATTACAGCTTTGATTAGAAAGAACCTTTTTTTTTTGCTTTTGTTTGGTATGCCTCTTTTTCTCTAATTTGCACCCTTCTTCCCCTTTCCTCATGGGTCATGTTCCTTCCTTTTGGTCTCATTTAGCCTTTTTGGAGATGTTTATGTTTCATTAGTCTCATGAAGAAAAGTAGCTTTATTCATTAATTCTACATAGATGTATGTGTATATATATATACTTCAGTGTGTGTGTACAATTTATACACACACATATATGTGTAATTAATATCTTCCTTAGCCTTCTTAATTTTAATATGGTTTTTTCCAATTTACCTTAATTTTCCTTTTCTCCCCCTCTAGTCAGTTATATGAATGTATCACATGCTACACCACCAGTTCAGGATGAGCATTTTCTCATAAACTTTTTCTGATACCCAAACTGCTTCCTCTTACCATCCAAAAGTCCATCCTGTCCAGGCATGATGGTTCATTCCTATAATCCCAGGACTTTGGGAGGCTGAGGCAGTAGAATCACTTGAGCCAAGGAGCCTGAGACCAGCCTGGCAACATAGTGAGACCTCATTTATACAAAAAATAAAAATATAATTACCCAGGCATGGTGACGCACACCTGTGGTCCCAGCTATTTAATTGAGAGGCTGAGGTAGGAGGATTACCTGAGCCCAGGAGGCTGAGGCTACAGTGAGCTGAGACTGCACCACCCACTCCAGCCTGGGCAACAGAGCAAAACCCTGTCTCAACACAAACAAAACCATAAAAAACAAAAGTCCATCCCAAGCTGAGAAAAGGGAAGTCTGGTTGGGCCCTAAGTTTCTTGAGAGGAATCCCCAAATCCACATTTCCTCTTTGCAAGGAGGTGGGGCAGGGAGAGCTAATTCTAGCCCACAGGGCAAAAAGGATTAATGGGTAATAAACACATTGCTCAATGGTTCTTGTGAAGCTTGCCATTTAAAAATAACATCCTCAGCACAGGTTTTCAGTGGCAGTGGCTCACACTGTTGGCTTTGGCAGAGGGGCCTGGGCTCCTTCCCCCTGGAGCCTCTACCTGCCTCTGTTACCAGCAGTGACTAGTCTTGGACGTCTCATGTACTTGGCACTTACTCTTAATCACTGACCCTGATTGCAGATACCCAGCAGCTCTAGCAGTAACCCCCCTCACATCTGGCATCCACATTCATGCCTTGTCCATGCTGTCAGTAATCATCCACTTCAAAGCCAGGAAGTGGCTGATCAATGAGGGGCACAGGGGCTTGGTAGAAATGGCCCCTGGAGGGTATGTACCTGATCCATCCCAGGCTGGCACTTCAGGAAAATTCCTCAGTGGTTGGTGGAAGGTGGTGTGGGGGTTGGGCTGGACACTTACCCCTTCCTTTGCAGAAGCAGCGTGATACTTTCCAAACTTATTCTGTCCATAGTTCCCTGAGTCTGTGTCCTAAAGGCTCTGGCTGTACTTGACTTCCTCCTTCCATGATGATGAATTCATCATCGTGTTGATGAATTCACTGGACCACTGGATCTTCCAACACAGCTTGTGTTCTTGACTGGGGCAGCTTTGATAAGTGTCTTTCTGAGATCCAGCTCATCCTTTGCCCTCTGGATGAGCTTGGCCGTGGGCTTGGGTAATATTCGTTGTCAGTCTGGGTATCCCCGTATTCAGGACCAGAGATTCATCATCTCCCTCAACTTAGCCCAGAGGCGCAGGACAGCACCACAAGCCCAGGTTAGGTCCCACTATCTTGCACAGCCTTCACCGTGGAAACAGCCATCTGGGCTGGCCACATTTTCCAGTTTCTTGAGTTGAAATTAATTGTATCAGAATTTTTCCTCGGAGTACTTCTTTGGCTATATCTCAGAGACTCTGGCAAGTAATGCTTTTATTTTTATTGATGCATAATTCATCTTTTAAGTTGTTTAAATTTTAATTTTGATTTCTTGTTTGATTCATGATCTATTTAGAGAAATGTTGTGTGCTTTCACTTTCCTTGGATGGAGGGGTTTTCGATTGGGGATAGAGTGGCTATCTTTTCTACTTTGGTAGAAATTTATGGTCCAAGAATGTCAAAGCTTTTATGATTTCTACTTCACAGAATTTATGGAGAAATTCTTTGTTGCCTAGTACATGATCAATTTTTATTACCATGTAATGGAATTTTGAAAGACTATATATTATCTGTTTGATGTATAAGCAATACTAATTATGTTATATGTGTTTTCCATATCCTTAATTATTTGCTGAATGATTGAAAGGGACATGTCAGAAAGCTTCATTTATAATTTTTTAGTTTTATTGACAGTCATGTATTTCCAGCAGACTTTGAATGATATATTCTTATATGATATCCACTGATATACAAAGTCACCTATTGCATCTTCTTGGTTGATAGTGCCTTTTATCAATATGAAATATCCATTTTTGCCAAATTTTGTATTATTTTTGGCTTTGTTTTGCTTTTGCTGGAATATTTTAGAATGCAATATTAGCATGTAACATTGATCCTCCTGTTTTCATTTTATTCCTACTGGGATATCTTTGCCAAGCTCTCTTTCAATCTTTCTTTCTTATTTCCTCTTAAGTATGTCTCTTGGAAGTGTCATATAGCTGGATTTTTGTTCTTGTGTTGATTTAAAAATACATTTATTTTTTAATTTGCCAGGAGAATGTGATCATTTTCCTTTATGGTGATCTATTTTATTGGTCTTTATATTATAATATTTAGAGATTAAATGTACTGCATAATAGAATATCTAAATATTAGTGGCTTAAACAAACAAATGGGAGATCTGTTAGCAAAGAAAGAGAGAACAGATATTGGATACACACTAGGAGCTCTGCTAGGGTCTGAATTTCCTATCTCACCAGAGAGGCAGAACTACATGGTGATTGTGAATTTCAGGAGATTTCGGTTCAAACACTCACGCCTCCACTTCCTAGTATGTAATCTTGAGTGAGTTAATTTTTCTAAATTGGAATTCATTCACATAATATGAATATAAAGAAGGTTATAATAACACCCATTAGAGTGTTGCAAGGAGAATTCTATCATAATACATGTAAACCACTCAAGGCAGAGTAAGCACTGACCATTGGCTGATATTTACATTTTTACTTTATTTTTTTTATTACTTTAATTTATTTTTTGGCATCCTCTAATGTGGCTAATTTAATTTTAATAGACTATTATACACATTATGTAAATCAAATGCAGAACAAACTATCTGCACTATATTTCTCTGTGTATCTTTGTGTGTTTATTGTATCTATATGCTCCTTTTGTATGAGAATAATTGCAGGGGAGGTCAGGTAGCATTATACATGTAGTATGATTCCTTCTTAACGTTTACTTTAAAGTCTAAAATTACACTAAAACCTAATTTTATCAGTTTTATTATGTACCAGTTTTTCTTACATAACATACCATTTCTTTCTGAATTTTTCTTCTTTTTTTTTTTTTTTTTTTTTTTTTTTAAAGAAGTGCCCATATTCATTTGCCATGGGGAAGTGTGGGTAGTATACTTTCTGAATCTTTGAGTGTCCAAAAATGTTTTTTTTTTTTTTTTTTTTTTTTTGCTCTTACAAGTAAACAACAATGTGGTTGAGTTTAGAATTCTTGGCTTGCAATCTGTTTTTCCTAAAACTCTGTAAAAGCTGCTCCAGTGTTTTCTAGCACTTAGGGCCACATGCCAGGTACTAAGCTATTGTCTAGCAGCTCCCAATATAGCCTCTCTCCTCTGTTTTGTGAGGCGGGGCCAGAACTCAGCAAGTGTGTCTCTTCTGTAAGCTTGCTCCTAGACTCTGCCAATAGAGAGTATAAGACGAGGCAGGAAGCCTAGAGGTCAGAAAAGGGAGCTGTTTGTTGCTTCTATGTTTTGTGTCTGTTCCTTTCAGTCCCACCTACTCAACAGATTTTTAATCCAATTGTCGTACTTGATTCTTGTTTCCTTTTTTTTTTCTTCCAACATTGCCACAAGCAGCTCACAGCATCACTGCAGAGGCACAATTACCATCTGTGCTGGGATCCTTCCTCTTAGATCTTGAGGACTAAATTCTGATTATTTTATCTTGCCCAAATTCCTATCTAAGGGATGTAGGGAGTCATGCCCTACAAACCGTAAATTCTCATCGATAGGTTTTATTTAACCCTATATATTGTGAGTTACTTTCCAATCTGACTGGCATAACATTATGCCAGAAGAAGAAAGTCAAAATATTTTTACCCCAAAACATGTTTCTTTGCCATATTTTGAATGGCCCTGCAAAGCTGTCCTTTGTGGGGGAATATTTGCATGTGTAAAGAATCTCTATTAACATAGCTAGATCTTTTTCTTCCAGGCCCTCCCAGTCCTAAAGAGCTTAACTAAGAGTTCAGCAAGTTTTAAAGATCTGGATAGGAAACATTTGTCATCTATTGTCTCTAAGGGCAGCTATCATAAGACTTCAGAAGAACCTTGGTCTCCACAGTCTTTTACCTTAACCTGAACATTTCCTTTCTATCAATCCCAGGTCTCCAGACAAACTCAACCAATTGTCAACCAGAAAATGTTTAAATTTACCTATATCCTGGAAGTTCCCCACCACTGCTTTGAGTCCTGCCTTTCCGTACTAAACCAATGTATTTCTTAAATGTATTTGATTGCTGTCTCATGCCTCCCTAAAATGTATAAAACCAAGCTGCACGCTGACCACCTTGGGCACAGGTTCTCAGGATCCCCTGAGGGCTGTGTCATGGGCCATGGTCACTCATATTTGGCTCAGAATAAATCACTTCAAATATTTTACAGAGTTTGACTCTTATCGTCGATAGTCTGAATCCCAACTCCAAAGAGCACCTCTTTTAAACTACTAAATTTTGAGAATTCCAATCTCTTTTTTGTTGATCCCGCAGGCACTGGGGTGCAGAAGCTCACAGTGAGTTACGCCCATATTCCTCTTTTTGCCTTTCTGATCCTCCAATCCTACTTAATAAACTTTTAAAATTCAATTCTCTTAAAATGACTGGTATGACTTCTGCTTTCCCTTTCGGATCCTGATTGATACAGATTAGAAAGGAGAATTACAAAGTTAGTCTTACTCTCTTTAGTTTGCAGATAACCTGTATTTTTATATTTTCCAATATAGAAAAGTATAGACTATCTTCAAAATCTGAAATTTCCCCATGATATGGCTGTGTGTGTGTCTTCTTTCAATGTTTCCTCCCTGACAAGTTTTGGTGGGCCTTTTCAATCTAGACTCAGGTTAGTTTTCAGTTCAGGGAATCACCTTTTGCTTTTTTCTTTAGCTATTCTTTTTTTTTTTTTTTTCCTTGGGAGGGGTGGGTAGAAGTGTTTGTCTTATCCTTCTAGAATGCCCATTATAGTTGTTTCTCTTGCATTTAACCTCCCTGCCTTTTATTTTTATTTATTTATTTATTTATTTTATGGCGTATCACTCTGTCACCCAGGCTGTAGTGCAGTGGTGCAATCTCGGCTCATTGCAACCTCCGCCTCCCGGGTTCAAGCAATTCTCCTGTTTCAGCCTTCTGAGTAGCTGGGACTACAGGCGCATGCCACCACACTTGGCTATTTTTTTTTTTTTTTTTTTTTTTTGTATTTTTAGTGGAGATGGGGTTTCACCATATTGGTCAGGCCTGTCTTGAACCCCTGACCTCAGGGGATCCTCCCACCTTGGCCTCCCAAAGTGCTGGGATTACAAGCATGAGCCACTGTGCCAGGCCCCTGCCCTTTTAATTATAATTTTTATCTCGGTTTTTTTGCTTGGTGGTTTTGGAGAATTCCTTTATTCTAGTTCACTTTCATCAGTAGCCATTCTGCTATTCAGTACCTCCATTGAGATATCAATTTTGTCAGTCACATTCCCTCCTGCCCTAAGACTTCTCTCATTCTCTTATTGTTCCTTCTGATTGTAGGCTGCATTTATTTCATCAGTATAATATCCTCTCAAGTCTCACTAGAAACTCTAATTGTAACTTTAAAATGTTAAATCGTAACAGATTCTGTGTTAACTCTTTCATGAAAGTCACTCCATGTACTTTCTTTGCCTGATCCTCCTGTTTTCCTATACTTCTCATAAAACAGGCACTTCTCCGTGGTATGTTACTATTCCCAAGGTTTAGAGTACTCCTGGTGCCCTTTTTAAAAAGCATTGCATTTTGTTTCTTATCTGAAGACCCCACAACTATCCGCTAACTAAACAGGGGTTTTTAAATCCAGTTGTGAAAATCAAAGTCCCAGGTTTCTATGTGTTTCCTCATAAAGATAAGCGTGGGAAATAAGGCTGAGGCCAGAAACTCTACAAACAAGGCTCTGTCTGGATGAGGTCTCCACTCTTTCAGTTAATTTTTCTTTGATTTCTTTCTAATGTGCTTCCTAGAAAAAGAACTGTTGCCACTAGCCAAGAGGTTCCTCCTCCGGGACTGCTCAGCCTCAGGGTGTCCCCTCTCCGCCACTTTCAGCTGGGTGGCCCCATCTCCAATCCATGGTCTCCATGGCTCAGGTAGAGGGCTTTCTACCCGTCTCTGAACAGTCAGCTCTTCCAGATTTTGCTCCTCCAACCCAGTGAAAAATTTACAGCTCTTCTCAGAATTATCTATCATTTCTACCCGACTCACTGAACAGTGTCAGTCAGAGCCCTAGCATCGGAAAGTACTCATCTTGAGAGTTGGTAAGAATGACTGACAACAGTATAACCGGTTTGAAAAAGGCAAGTGTTATCGGAAGGAAAGAAAACTGCAGTAGAGTTCAGCAACGTTCTTCAGCAAAACAGGACTGAGTGGGCAGCAGGGTGCTTCAGCAAAGCAGGACTGAGTGTGTAGCAACAGGACTGAGTGGGCACCAAGGTGCTTTGACAAAGCAGGACTGAGTGTGCAGCAGGGTGCTTCAGCAAAAGAGGACTGAGTATGCTGAGATGGATTTTTCCTTAGGGGTGTTTTGGACCTTAAAGCAGGAGCTTAAGGGAAATTTGAACCATATTAGCCCATAGGTCTGCATAAATGATTACATTTGTAGACATCGTGGTGCCTTGATGTCAACAAGGGTTGCGCAATGAGTTTTGACATGCATGCAATCCAGAGATGTATAGAAATTCTGGTTACTTGTAAATTTGGGAGAAAGAAACATGGAACCAGATGCCTGCTTTAGGTAATAGGAAAGCCCAATTACTTGTAATTCCTCGGGTAAGGAGTTTTGTCTCTGGAGGGTCTGCTTGATGGGCATCAGGTGATCTTTCCTCTCCTTAGTGTCCACAAAGCTGTCAGCTCCCAGTGCCTTCTTTTGGTTTTAATATATATTTTGCTGTTTGTTTCCTATGATTTCTGGGTAATGTTCTTTGGGTTTGTGGTATTCAATTCTTAGTTTTGACAATTTTTTTTTCTTTTTAAATTTACTTACCTGTTTTTGTTCATTTCCATGGGTTGGGGGGTTGTAAAAGTAAGGCATGTATGCCATCATCTTTCCAGAAATCTGTCAATATGTGATTTTTACTTGAACCTTCTATGGGATTTCATAAGAGAAAAAATGTACATAATCATATGTAAATAAAAGTAAAAGGATTTCATTAAAATTATTAATAATTATCAATATGCTGCGGTTAAATGTATATATGTGTGTATAAATACACACAAACACATATATATCTCCACTCCCAACAACTCTTCTGAGCTTCAGACCACAGTTGCAACTGAATATCTGCATGAGACCATCAAACTTAGTACTATCTTCATCAACACTTAACCTAGATTTTTTAAATGGAACTCACAGGGCCAAGCGCCATGGCTCACGCCTGTAATCCCAGCACCTGGGAGGCCAAGGCAGGCAGATCACTTGAGGTCAGGAGTTTAAGACCAGCCTAGCCAACATGGTGAAACCCCATCTCTACTACAAATACAAAAATTAACTAGGTGTGGTGGCAGGTGCCTGTAATCACAGCTACTCAGGAGACTGAGGCAGGGGAATTGCTTGAAATAGGAAGGCGGCAGTTACAATGAGCCGAGATTGCGCCACTGCACTCCAGCCTGGGCAAAAGAGAAAAACTCCGTCTCAAAAAAACCAAAAACAAAACAAAAATGGAACTTACAATAAGAGCTGAGACGCCAGCACTACCACATACAAAGCTCTTGAAAGAAAACCAGTTGAAGCTCCTAACCTCTTACCCAATCACTTGTAAACTAGGGTCAATTTGAAATAGAAGAGCATTTTTGGAAGGGACTCTGCTGTTGGAGAAATGTGAGGGTACTTTCCTCTCATCTCAAACGTAGGACAGGAAGCTGAAGAGGGACCACTCAGAAATCTCAATTTGCCTTCCTTGGAACTTTGGGAGCACAGAGGACAGGTCTGTGCCTCCTCTGTGGCTCACTGTTGGCTAGCTGCTTTGTGTCAGACGAGTTGCCACCCAGGACGTAATCTGTCCCTTCCAGTGTTTGTTGGAGCAAAGAAAACTTAAGAGTTTCCATGGGCCAAACATGAATCACAGGGGAGAGACTTCTATAACCAGCTGAACGGGGGATCTGGGAGGATAAGGGTTCCTGCGGAAAATAGGAGGGTAGGAAGTAGCGAGAGAAGAGTGGCTGTGAGAGAACAGGCGTCACAGAAATAAGGGAACCACAAATCAAAAAGATTGTCTTCCCTCTTCCCCTTCTTCCCCTTGCATTTTCCCCCTTTATTTTGCTTTGTTTTATTTTCAAAGAATTTCACTTCTAACATATCAGATGATTTGCATATTAATTATCTTCATTTGTCATCCAGGCTGTGATGTCCATGAGGGGGCAGGGATCTTTGTGTATGTTGCTCACTGATGAACAGAAGAGTACTTGGGTCACAAGAGGAGCGAGAGAAATCTTTGTGGAATTTGAACATGAATTCAGTTGGAATCTCCAAAGAACAATGGGACCACCATGAAAGTAAACATTAAAGACCTTTCATGGCCAGAGAGCCCCAGGGTGTGAGCACCATGATCTAACACCAGTCAGAGAAGCAAGTTCTTTCTCTCATCTCCTTTTTCTGATCCCTCCCCAGATGGAGCTACAATTCTGGAGAGGTCAGTGCTGGCCTAGTCAGCAGAATCCAGGAATAACAACCTAGAAATGGTTAATAGAGATGAAACCGAGTCCTTTCACAATATACATAGCCCACCCAAGGAATATCTGAGCTAAAATTAAGAGAAGATTTAATCCTAAATAAAAATCCAGAGTTTCATTATTAGAATTACACTGGACTGAACATGTTCAAGAGCTGGATCGTTTGGAAACAAGAAATAACTGGAGGAATGTTAAATTACCTAAAATTAACCTGAAATGCATTAAGGCCGCCAAAGGTTTTATCCAAACACCCTCAGGGCTTTGAATGGACAGTTTCTAATTGCATTCCCCGAGTTATCCCTGTTTTACCGAGGCACTGGCATAGGAAAAAACCACCTTCTTCTCACTTGCAGCATTTTCGCTACTGGGAAAATTCTGGCTATAGTTTAGGGAATACATGTCTGTAATTTTTTCTATAGTATAACCAACAATTCAAATCCAGGGTCTATTTCCCATAACCCCTTCTTTTCTAGCGTGTGATAAGTTGCATAATGCCTATTAAGCACTTAATAGATGTTTGATGAGTGAATAAGTGATCACAAGATAGGGCCTCTTGAGATCAAAGATTAAAAGCCTCTAGAAGTGCAAGAAGAACAAACTGTGTATTCTGAAATGTATGCAAGTGAAAATTAAGTAAGTAAAATGGGTGCATATTCATTTTTTTAATAGTCAGGAAAGGTCCAATCATGTTTTCTTGAATCAGCCAGGCGTGGTGGCTCAAGCCTGTAATCCCAACACTTTGGGAGGCAGAGGCAGGCGGATCACTAGGTCAGGAGATCGAGACTATCCTGGCAAACACGGTGAAACCCTGTCTCTACTAAAAATACAAAAAAACTAGCCAGGCATGGTGGTGGGCGCCTGTAGTCCCAGCTGCTCAGGAGGCTGAGGCAGGAGAATGGTGTGAGTCCGGGAGGCGGAGGTTGCAGTGAGCTGAGATCGCATCACTGCACTCCAGACCGGGCAATAGAGCCAGACTCCGTCTCAAAAAAAAAACTTTTCTTGAATCGATAAATGAATGAATGAATGAATGAATACTAACATAAGTGAATATGTGAATAAATGGCTGTACATGCACAGGCACGGTAAAAAGAGAAAACAAGCTTTTGTCGATGTTGTTTAATGCAAATAAAGTGGATTTAGACATTTGTTCCTGTTTTTCATTTTCAGGTGATCCTTGTCTTTGTACTAAGCATTGGGTCTCTTATTATCTATTTCATCAATTCTGCTGAGTGAGTACAATGTCCAGCCATGCTTGTCTGCTATATCAGTACATTGCTCGGCTAATTTGGAATTTTCTCCTCAGGAATAATGCTTAATATACTTTCACACACACATGCACGCACACACACAAGCTCATAAAGAATGATGTGTTTGGCCTCTCCCAGTAAGCACTAAGCCCAGCTCTGCAAAATATACAAGAGTTTCCTTGTATCCTGCCACCTTCCACTGCTAGGGGTCAGGGTGGTCTGCAACCCCCACCCCAGATTTATTCTGGAGTCTCTGGGACACCAGCCTTCAGCTTTCTTTCCCTCACTTAGGCCACTCATAAAGATTTTGTATGTCTTTGGTTTCCTTGGGTGTTGGAGCAGAAACTCTGTTGTAGTTTCAGGGTTTCTCATAGGTTTCAGGCAACTTCGGATGGTATTAAGAAAGGAAAATGCCAGCCCTCACCTGCGACAAAGAAGCGAATTGTTGCCTGCTGTCTCTGAAAGCATCCCCTTCTTATTGCTCAGGGTTAGGGCAGCTATTTTGGACAAAGCCCACTCTACTCTGAATTCCATGTCAATCACCTGGGAATTATATTGGATTTCTAGCTAAAATGGACTTGGGATTGCAGGGCCGCAGAAAGCCAGACAACTTTAGAGAACCTAGGGAAACTGGTTGTCTTTGCATTGTACATTCCTAAGAGATCTTTAAGGAGATTTTCTTTGAAATTGGTTCAAATCAATCCATTTGACCTAGAGTATCTCTGTATCAGAAGAGAATAAAGTCGAAATATACTGACTAGATAGATGATCTTGCAAACCAGGAAGAGCTCCCTCATCTCTCTGGCTCTGAATCCCCATTGTTAAAATGGAAATAGAACCAATACATCCTACGAAAGAAATTGTGGGTAATTTTTCTGTTATTTCCAGTGCCATGGGCAGTCCACTGGTTTTGTTCATGCATTCCTCTACTCCCAAAAGAAAAGTTAATTTCCTTGAGATCTGAACTTAAGTATCTGGATTCATGGTGAATAAAGAAAAATTTTCCTATTCTTTCCCTTTAGTTGATCTTATATAGACATCACTTTTTAAATGTTCATCTTCACAAACTGTCCTTCTTTCTTTCCCAGCCCTGTTGGAAGCTGTTCATCATACGAAGATAAAACCATTCCTGTTGATTTGGTTTTCAATGCTTTCTTCAGTTTCTATTTTGGATTGAGAGTAAGTACCTACTGAAAGTGGGAGTGAATATCCAAACACCGCAGGCACAACATACAGAGAACTAACTGTGTCTCAGTTAGTCCTACAATCTGCCTGAGTTTTCAAACTCTAAAGATAGATCATCTGTGCCCTAACTTGCTAAATATATACTGATCCCTAAAAACTCTTTCTCTTGCACGTGAAACCCTAAACCAGGTTAAAAGTTCCAATACAGCATGAAAGTGATTCTTTTGTTAAATGCCATCATCGTGTTCCCATGGCCTCCTTACTGGCTTCCCATCTTTACTAATAAAGTCAAAGGAGCAGAACTTGAGTAGCAAGTCTCTGGAGATGTCCTTGGCTCCACTGGTGGCATGCCTGCAATACAACTGTGGAAAATAACTTTGTATCTTTATTTCATTTTGTTACACTCATTTGTTAAATATTTCTCTCTCTCTAGAGGTATTTATTAAGACCTTTTCTAGATCTAGATTTCAATCTCTTTATTCATTCCTTGTTTGTGGGAGACTAATGTGTGTATATAAAATATACACATATATGTATGTATATATAGCCATGCTATATATAAAAACATATCTTTTTTTTTTTTTTTTTTTAAAGACAGGATCTTGCTTTGTCACCTAGGCTGGAGTACAATGATGCATTCTTCGCTCACTGCAACCTATACCTCCCAGGTTCTAATGGTTCTCCTGCTTCAGCCTCCTGGGTAGATGGGATTACAGGTGCCTGCAACCATGTCCAGCTAATCTTTGTATTTTTGGTAGAGACAGGGTTTCACCATGTTGGTCAGGCTGGTCTCAAACTCCTGACCTCAAGCTATCTGCCTGCCTTGGCCTCCCAAAGCATCCACATAGCATATAAATATATGTGTCCGTGTATATGTAAAACAGAAGGAGATCAAGGCTTCAGCTGATAAGTAAAATGTAGCTGAATAATGCTGTCTCTTGTGTTCCTTTAAAATTCTTGAGGGTAACAGAATTTGTGTTATTCTGTTTCCGTTTCATAGTTTATGGCAGCTGATGACAAGATCAAGTTCTGGCTGGAGATGAATTCTATCGTAGACATCTTTACCATCCCACCAACCTTTATTTCTTACTATTTGAAGAGCAATTGGCTAGGTAAGTGTGCTGTGGGAACTGGTAGCAATATCTATGAAAAAATAAAAACTCAACATTCATTTATAAGTATCTATTTTTCATTTTTGCTTAATGCCTGACTGTCATTTTAAAAACCCCTCACCTTAATAGTATGGTTTTGCAATACACTTGCAGAAACCTTTTAACTTTAACACTTTGCAATGCAGCAGGCACACAGTAGGTGTTCAATAGGTGTTGATGGAATTGACTGCATTTGTCATGTGAGAGGCAAGGTACCAACATCTCATTCCCCTCATGACACCTTTATGCTGGGATCCCACAGGACCTGGGGGAGGTGAAAAACCTCCCTTTGTCTTTAAAAGCTAATCATCACCTCCATATGTACTATGGCATTTTAGAGAATTATTTAATTAATTGTTTTGTCTTTAAGGTGAATGTGTTGACAGTGCATGGACATTATGTAGCTTTTATCAGTTTCATAAAATAAATATGAATTCCATTCCTTGCTAACATTATCATACCACCTAAAGTAAAATATTATACAGACATTGTGAAGCATATCATAGAGACTGTAATGTCAGGAGTTTAAGTGGTTAAGGGAAAATTTGCTCTCTGTTCTAAAGAAGGGTTAAATAGAGTAAAATGAATAGTCCCCATAATATGTCAGGCATGCTTCTACATGCTTGATAGGGATGCTACAACTCTGTGAGGTTGGTACTATTATAATAGTAACATTTTACATTTTACATTCCCATCTTACAGATAAGGAACTAGAGACGGTGAGGGGATTGCCTTAGGTTACAACAGTGTCAGGGCTAGTATTTGAACTACAGCTTAAGCTGTTACACCTATAACAGAACAGATTTGGAACATGTCGAGAAGAAAAAGAATGTAAGCAATTCCAATGATGTTATAACGTAGGCTCCCTCTGGGGTGACCCTCTGATTTTGGCAGCTTTCTTCTTTCCACTGGTTTGTAGGTTTAAGGTTCCTAAGAGCATTGCGGCTGCTAGAACTCCCTCGAATCTTGCAAATTCTACGAGCCATCAAGACCAGGTAAATAGCCCTGACCGAAGTACTGCTTACTTACTAGTTTGGATTAGAAAATGAATGTATTAACTGGACCTTAAACTCAATGCATTTCTTATCAGAATTTCAGTGCAAAGATCATGAAATCTCTCAGCTGCCAAAATATTATTTGTTCACATTCTCCCATTATATTGCATCTTAAACTAGCTGAAAACTTTGCAATCATTTTAAATAGCTGGTTTAGTCTTTGTTTTGTAAAGCTATGGTGTATAAGTTTATTTAGGTTTTAATTCTAGGTCCCTCCACCAAAAAAAAAAAAAAAAGTCAAAACAATTCAGAGGCATTGGTTCCATATATTTGCTTTAACAACGCACGTCTCTCCTGGCTAGGCAAAGAAAAAGAAATAATTCTTCAGGCGTTAGAGTATAAAACAATTCCTTGAAGCATATGTTACCCAGTAGCAGCCAGCAGTGAACTATTGCTTGCAGAAATATAGCCACCTAAGTATTTCCAGACAACAAGAACACAATCCAAACTGCCTTTGAGCAGCAATACTTGTAAAGTTTTGAGCAGTTTGATCTGTTACCCACTCAAAATCTCCATGCCTTGACAGTCAAACTAGAAGCATCAAATATTAGAGGCCAGGTGGATTTCATTTCTATGTGTTTATGAATTATGGAGAAGCTGGAGGAGGAAAGGCTGCTCCTGTGTGACAGGTGGTCCTGCCTGAAAACCAGAGAGATCTCAGCTAAACTCTAGGGCTCTCCTTAGGTGACAAGGGCCCCTCTCATCCTTCTTCACTTGAAGACCCTGTTATCAGTTCAGCAGCCTGAGTGACTTTATATTTTTGTGTTCTGTTCAGAATTTTATTTTGCAAACGTGCTCCCTGGATTTCTACTCCCTGGATTCCTGGCATAATGCATTGCATATTATTATGTTGGACAATACAACAATCTCTATGATCCACATGTAGCATATTTTAAAAGTGATATGAGGCTAGTGGATATCGCAGCAAAATTCAGACTTTCCAAACAAGTATATGTAACTGGGCGAGTTTTAAAGCTGTGTTTCTCAACCTCTAATGTGTATGTGAATCAAGCAGAGAATCTTGTACCAATGCAGATTGAGAGATCGGGGCAGGGACTGGGATGCTGCATTTCGAATACGTTCTCGGGTAACGCCATTCCTTCTGGTCCATGAGCCACACTTTGTGTAGCAACATCTTAGAGGATGAGGTGTTTATGTTGTTCTGGAATCTGTTAGACCCAACAGCTCTTTGTCTTTCTTCCTCTAGTAACTCAGTGAAGTTTTCCAAACTATTGTCAATAGTTCTCAGTACCTGGTTCACAGCTGCAGGATTCATTCACCTGGTAAGCATCTCATCACAATTCCTAGTGGTGTCTGTTGTTACCAGCATCCGTTTTTTGAAAAATGGAAGGGAACCTGCTGAGCCCCTGTCTCCACCACTGTAAGCCAGTTAGAGGTGTGTCTTTCTACTTCCCATTTTCAGGTTTTCTTTACCCTCATATTCTCACAAATATGCATATCCTACAATCAAGGTGTCTCTGTTTCCTCTTCCAACTTTCAAAACCTACTCTTAGGGAAAGACCCAGTAAGCTCCAAAAGTATCAGCAATAAGTAAAATGTATCACTGTATCTTCATAAGAGTTCTAGCATTAAAAAAAATTAAAAAGTGAAGGAAATGAAGCCAGTTGCAGGATTTCAGACTTATAAATGCTGGAGACATATGAGGGAGGAGTTACTGTTGCAAAGGGAAGTTTGGGGGCTTTTTTGATCCTCCTGAAATCAATCTGTAAACCTAGCTGCCTCCTTTGCCTATAGGAAAGGCTGGTTCTTATCCCACGTAATAAGAAATCTAGGAAATGGATCTCAACCATAGGAAAGGAACTCCTGGACCTTACTTTTTGAGGACAGTTGAGGAGCAGTCATTAGCAAATACAGAAATTGATGGGAAATGTTAAAAGCCTGCAAAAGCCTTTGAGATAAACAAAACAGAATTCATAACAGGTCTTTTTTATCTGAGCCCCTCTCTCAAAATTAATGGAAGACAATAACAATTTAAAAATACACTAAAAAGTTACCATTGTTCGATTCAACAAGAAAAATGTCAAATGCAAACAAGGATATAAACCTTCAAGAAATCTGAAGCTCTCTACGTCCTCCACAGCACTCAGGAAGGAAAGAGATTGTCCTGAAGTGTCACAGCAGTAAAGGCTGATTCCTGGATTTAGAGAATTGAACCTTCGAGTCCTGGACCCACCAGGGGACAAGTAGACATTAGTGTCCCTTTAGAAACCTCATGGCCACCACAGGATGCTAAAGGAAAAGTCATTAGGGCTTTTTTCTTTTTCCTTTAATAGCTGTTTCAATGAGAAGCTCGAAGCCTAAATGTGGCCTACAAGCATATTATTATATTTGACCTAATTATGTTTCAATTTTTTGTTTGCTATTTTTTGTCACTTGCTGACTTTTATGAAGAGCTCAGATAAAAATCAGAATTTCTGAATTCTTCAGGAAAATATAAGGTTCTAATAATCCCACTCTCCCAAGGCCACCAACAGCTATAGCTGAAGAATAGCTTCATATCACAAGGTCAAGAGATCGAGACCATCCTGGCCAACATAGTGAAACCCCATCTCTACTAAAAATACAAAAATTAGCCAGGCGTGGTGGCATGCATCTATAGTTCCAGCTACTCAGGAGGTAGAGGCAGGAGAATTGATTGAACCCAGGAGGCACAGGTTGCAGTGAGCCGAGATCGTGCCACTGCACTCCAGCCTGGCAGCAGAGCGAGACTCCATCAAAAAAAAAAAAAAAAAAATCTTCTCCCTATGTACAGCAGGTGCTCTTGGGTTTAACACAGTCTCTGCCAGGCCTACTTGAATCATTGTAGTTTTGCTCCACTTCTCTAAGGATGTGAGCATGTTTGCCTGCTGGACATCTGGTCTCCCAGGAAAGGAGACCTCCAGCAAGGAAGTAAGCACAGAAAAAAGGAGAAGCAATCAGATGACATGTGAATTAAATGGTGCCACTTTGAGCCATACCAATTTCTAGAACATTAAAAACCTAGAAGAACTATATCCCAGAGCAAAGAGGATAGCAGATTTTATTGAGGGGATATTTGAAATGACAAGCCAAAATAAAAGCTATGGTTGTCCTAACTCACCATCTTCCCATTCTCATACTATCCTTCAGCTAAAAGATGATATCATTCAAAGATTAATATTAACTAGAAATGAATCAATATGGCACCTGTGCCTAAATTCTGCTAAAAACAACAAGAAGGTGTATTGGAAAGCGAGAGAAACATTAGCATAATAGAAGTTACAAAATAAAACAGTTATGAGAGCAACAATTAAGATAATTTGCCCAAGGGAACAAAGGAAAAGCTAAGGAAAAAAGCCATTTGTATTTAAAAAAATAAATAATTTTTTTAGAAAAACTGAAAATGATCCTTCACAGAATATTTATACGGTTTTAACTGAGGGATTATTAAACAATAGAAGTAATTGAAAGTGGGCCAAAAGACATCAGAGAAAAATAACAAGAAGAGTATTACAGAGCTAAAAACCACATTAGAGGGAACCAAAATGTAATACATTTGACAAAATCACATTCAGAAACATGATGGACAGGACTGGAGCAAAAATCTTGACATGGAAAATAACAAAGATACTCAAATGGTTGTAAAAAAGAAACGTGAAAGTGGGACAATATTGATTCAACCTACTGTAAGTATCATTAGGGTATTACAGAAAATAATAAATGGTGCCAGAAAAGTGTTTTAGAATAAGGTGTTGAATCTGGAGATTAAAGGATAGACTGTATTCCAGGAAAGATAATTCTAAGATATTAATTCTAATCATATATTGGAGCAGTTACAGACATTCAGGGATAAAAAGATAATCCAAGCAGAACAAAACAAGATTTATACAGGGGGGGAACCAATGAGACTAGCTTCAGGTTTCTTGGCAATATAGATCAATACCAGAAGATGATACAGCAGTGTCTATAAAGTTTGCATAAAAGAAAGTGTAACCTGTCTTGTCATTTTAAGCATGCAAGGGGTAACGCACCAGTGAGCTTCTTTTGAATCTGTATTAATAGCTTAATGATAAAATTCAGCCACATAGGAGATGAATGAAAAGAGAATTCAAGAATGGGGAAGGCATGGTAAGAAGTAGTGGTAGTGGCTGGGCACGGTGGCTCACCCTTTTAATCTCAGCACTTTGGGAGGCCACGGCAGGCACATCATTGGAGGTCAGGGGTTCGAGACCAGCTTGGCCAACATGGTGAAACCTCATCTCTACTAAAAATACAAAAATTAGTTGGGTATGATGGCAGGTGCCTATAATCCCAGCTACTTGTGAGGCTGAGGCAGGTGCATCACTGGGGGGCAGGAGTTCGAGACCAGCCTGGCTAATGAAGCCTCATCTCTACTAAACATACAAAAAAATTAGCTGTGCATGGTGGCATGCACCTGTAATCCCAGCTACTCGAGAGACTGAGGCAGGAGAATCACTTGAATCTGAGAGATGGAGGCTGCAGTGAGCTGAGATCATGCCACTGCACTCCAGCCTGGGTGACAGAGAGAGAATCGATCTCAAAAAACAAACAAACAACAACAACAAAAAAATCATGATATTTTGGTCAGGCCCCTTGGCTCATGACTGTAATCCCAGAGCTTTGGGAGGCCAAGGAGGGGCGGATCACGTGAGGTTGGGAGTTCAAGACCAGCCTGGCCAACATGAGGAAACCCTGTCTCTACTAAAAATCGATAAATTAATCAGGTGTGGTGGCAGGCACCTGTAATCCTAGCTACTTGGGAGGCCGAGGCAAGAGAATTGCTTGAGCCCAGGAAGTGGAGGTTGCAGTGAGCCGAGATCATGCCACTGCACTCCAGCCTGAGTGACAGAGCAAGACTTCTCTCAAAAACAAAACAAAAAAGTAGTGGTAGTGATTACTGAATGGATATAAAATAGAGCTAAGACATAATCAAGGTAATTATCACTACAGAATAGAATGTAGATGCACAAAGTAAAAGTAATATAGCTAATATAAATGTTGATGGGCAGGTAAGAGAAGATGAGAGAATGTCCTCATATTCTTCTTCCTAATGTATCTCATCTAAAGTTGAAACAAAGTTTAAAATAATAAGAATTCAGTTTTGAAATATGTGGTTAAAGTAGATAATGATTCAGTCTGATAACATTAGTCCGTAATACTTTACCTTAACTGTATTTCCCACCTTGGACTGATGGGTCAACGCTAACATGGTTAAGAGGAAGAACAATGTGAATAAGTAGACCCACAGAAGGCTGCCAACTCCCTTCCTCCATAAACTAAAGAGATACTGAGGAAGTGGAAAGGGATTTGAAACACCAAATTATTACTCCCAAGGACAATGAGTTAAATTTTAAAGCCTTCTTTAAAAAATTGTAAAGGATATTTCCAGATTAAAATAAATTTAGTTTTACTTTGTACATATTGTGCAGGGATAATATTGAATCCCTGTACTACGAGTTGTAAGAGACACTATGGGATTTTAGCTTAAAGGGAACTCTGCAAATAAATATGAATGATTTAAATCTGTGTGACTTAAATTTGGTTTTCTTGTAATGTACATCTTGGAAAATAGTGAAGACTCCAGAAGTCAGTGACTTTGCAACAGTATCCACTATCAGCCATAAGACTTAAGAACAGACATATAATCCCATTCTTACTTTGGAGTGGAGTATTATAGGGGTCCACACTCTTAACCTATTCATTAAATTTAAGAAAGGGTCAGCACTTGGCACATCACTTTTAAAAAGGGAACAAATATCTGAGCAAACTGCATGGTTTCTAATTTCCATCCTAGTTCTTGAAAACAAAACAAAAAGCCCACTTCCCCCAGTTAGACATCTCTAAGATTTTATCATCTTTTGTGCTAAATAGAAATGTAAACATCTAGAAAATATGTGAGGTGAGGAGGAAAAAAGGTCTAAAAAGAAAAAACAAAAAAATTTTTTATTATAAACTATATATGTATAAATGTATGTTATATATATGTTACATAATATTTTACACATATTTATAATAAATTTATATATGATATAAATGTCTAAGTTACTTCATTTATCTAATATAAAAAAATCTGATACATTTAGTTTTCTTGAAAGGTGAAGACTCAAAGAAAAAATCAGAAGAAAATATTTTTAAAGGTTTTTTTTTTTTTAATCAACAAAAAGACCATTGTGCAAAGAGATAAACAACTTGGAAAATTGGTTTGTTTTTCCATAGACACTAGCATTCTATATGCTTAAGCTTACTGAAATGAAGTGCTCATTTAAGCGCTTCTTTCTTTAATGATAATCCTAATCTGGTTAAAAAGTGAGAATATGTTATAATTGCTCAGTCTGAGAGCCTTTGGAGTCCCCTGGCTCCAGGATGCAATGCTTGCACCTACTTGAAAAGAGAGCACAGAGGCATCTGTGCCCTGTGGAGCTTTTCAAATGCTGTCCTGCAGCTACAAGCCCCCTCAGATTTCGGCAATGATCACAATTAAGGAAACCAAGACTTTACACTCACTACCCGTGATTTACAAACTCTTCCATTTATGTAAACTCTTCATAGCAACCTGAAAGCCATTTGGTATTTCATTTGGATTGAATGAAGTGCAATTAATCTCGTGTTTTGCCTATTCTTTAAAACTCTTCTCTTGGATTCTATTCAGAGACGTTTCCTGAGTCTTCTCTCTTTGGACAGGTGGAAAATTCTGGTGATCCCTGGCTCAAAGGTAGAAATTCACAGAACTTATCATATTTTGATTCAGTTTACCTGGTCATGGCAACAACGTCAACTGTTGGCTTTGGAGATGTGGTAGCCAAGACATCCTTAGGACGGACATTCATCATATTCTTCACACTGGGGAGTTTGGTGAAGAGTATTTTTAATATATTTTGAATATAGTTACATAAACCAGAAAATATTTGGTTAGTGGTAATCAATGAAGCAATATAGGTTTAAGAGTGAATGTTGCATTACTTGGGGCACGTGTCAAGGGCAAATGAAAACATGCACAGATCCCGTATTTTCCAAACTGCATCACCTGGAGCTCAGGATAAAATTGCTCGGTTTCCAGGGATGAAGGATGGTAGACAAAAGAAGCAGACTTTCCTGATTAAGCTCTACATTGATTTGAGCAAACCTATCTTCCTTCATAGTTTGCCCATCAAACTAAAGTCTTTCTTCTAGAGGAAGGCTATTTGAGATTTGATCTGAAGAAAATTCCATTCCTCCCAGCTCAAATGAGTAACCTTTCACTAAAACAGCGTTTAACTTTAGAGATGTGAACATCTGTGCCTGGCTTACGGGTGTAGCAAAGGCAAAAGCCTTCTTTTCTTTTAGTGACTTTCATTTCAATTCCTTAAATTCCACAACAGAGTTCTCCACTCCACTTATTTGATACCTACGCATCCACGGTCTCACATGCCTTTTTTTCAGTCATTGTCTCTTAACCCTCCTCTGTCCCATATGCTTTCATTTTTCCAAGCTCCAAATAGAATAAAGTCAGTGAGAAGGGAAGTTTTAAGTGATAAAAGGAGGGCGGCCGGGCGCGGTGGCTCATGCCTGTAATCCCAGCACTATGGGAGGCCAAGGCGGGCGGATCACGAGGTCAGGAGATAGAAACCATCTTGGATAACACAGTGAAACCCCGTCTCTACTAAAAATATAAAAAATTAGCCAGGCATGGTGGCAGGCGCCTGTAGTCCCAGCTACTGAGGCTGAGGCAGGAGAATGGCGTGAACCTGGGAGGCGGAGCTTGCAGTGAGCCGAGATCATGCCACTGCACTCCAGCCTGGGCGACAGAGCGAGACTCCATCTCAAAAAAAATTAATTAATTAATTAAAAGCAGGGCTGGGCACGGTGGCTCAGGCCTGTAATCCCAGCATTTTGTGAGTCCAAGACAGGCGGATTACCTGAGGTCAGGAGTTCCAGACCTGTTCGAGACCAGCCTGGCCAACATGGAGGCACCCCATCTCTACTAAAAATACAAAAATCAGTCAGGCCTGGTGGCAGGCACCTGTAGCCCCAGCCACTTGGGAGGCTGAGGCAGGAGAATCGCTTGAACCTGGGAAGTGGAGGTTGCAACGAGCTAAGATCTCACCACTGCACTCCAGCCCGGGAGACAGACAAGAGACTCCGCCTCAAAAACAGAAACAAAAACAAAAACAAAAGTGATGAAATGATAAGACATGTGGAGAAGTCACCTTGCTGCTTTCCTTTGTTTTCATCATTTTGAATACAGAAAAGCCTTATGTTAAATTTTAACAAAATTCAAAGGCTGAAATAAGGAAGAAAAACGGGGTCCCTTTTAACATGCTATCATGTACTCTTAGATGACAGAAAGTTTTATGTACCCTCCTTTTGCTTTCTAATCTTGAAATTTTTGGAGTATTCATCAATATAATTGGAACTAAGATTTTATTTGCTGATCAATTTTAGATATTGTTTGCAAACTATATACCTGAAATGGTGGAACTGTTTGCTAACAAGAGGAAATACACCAGTTCCTATGAAGCACTCAAAGGAAAGAAGTAAGTAGTGTTTTAAGTATTTCTACAGTTTAAGAAATTCTATTAGCCACGTATCTCGTTCTAGACATCTGTTGTCTGGCTTAGCTGTAGAACCCAAGGTGAATATATCAGTAACATCCTGCATTCACTAAAAAAGATTGTGCTAAACTAAATACCATAAGAAAATGATATTTGCTACTTGACACAAATTGCTACATAGATGCCCATAAGAATACTAAATCAACTAAAATGACAGATAATGTTGTAATTCACTGTCAATAAATATTATTGATTATGGCACTATTTGTACATTCCTTTTCACTAACTTCTCCTATAGTCATTATCAATTGTCTGACTCATTTTCCTTGTATGGGTAACTTATGGCTAATTTTACATAATGGATAAGATTAAAGCCATGATTCCAATTTAAAATAATTAGTTTAATTCAGTTGTCTTAGCCAAAGCTCCCCTAAACCATCTGGGGCTCATTTATGGTGAGGATTTGCCCGCCTGAGAAGTTTCTACCCTGTCTTCTGTAGCGCCTCCTAGATGACTGATTTTTTTTCCATACCACAGCCATGTGTTCCCAGGAGGAAAATGGAGTGGAGTTGTTTTTATATTATTTCTTCTTGGATTCATGTTACCTTAGCTTCCATTAGGTTTTTTTCCTTTCTAAGACAAAAAAAATGAAATGGAGGGTTTTGTTTGTTTGTTTGTTTGTTTGTTTTTGAGACAAGAGTCTGCCTCTGTTGCCCAGGCTGGAGTGCAGTGGCGCGATCTCAGCTCACTGCAAGCTCCACCTCCCGGGTTCACGCCATTCTCCTGCCTCAGCCTCCCGAGTGGCTGGGACTACAGGCGCCCGCCACCACGCCTGGCTAATTTTTGCATTTTTAGTAGAGAAGGGGTTTCATCGTGTTAGCCAGGATGGTCTCGATTTCCTGACCTCGTGATCCGCCCGCCTTGGCCTCCCAAAGTGCTGGGGTTACAGGCGTGAACCACCGTGCCCCGCCTGAATTGGAGATCTTAAATTAGATGTGATCCTTTTAAAATCTTAGTCCCTGTCTGCTGTAATGAAAGACGCATAATGGAGATAGACTCCCTCAAAGCAGTCTCTTAATACAGTTGGATGAAAACTATAATTGACCTAGGACTATGAAGAGGAAAGGAGGCCGGGCGCGGTGGCTCAAGCCTGTAATCCCAGCACTTTGGGAGGCCGAGATGGGCGGATCACGAGGTCAGGAGATCGAGACCATCCTGGCTAACACGGTGAAACCCCGTCTCTACTAAGAAATACAAAAAATAGCCGGGCGAGGTGGCAGCGCCTGTAGTCCCAGCTACTCGGGAGGCTGAGGTCGGAGAATGGCGTGAACCCGGGAGGCGGAGCTTGCAGTGAGCTGAGATCCGGCCACTGCACTCCAGCCCGGGCTACAGAGCGAGACTCCGTCTCAAAAAAAAAAAAAAAAAAAACAGAAGAGGAAAGGAAAAATATGATGAAATGAACAAAAAATAAATAGTGAGAAGCAATGAATTTAACTAGATAAGCCAAAATCGGGCCTCATTTGTCTCAGGAAAAGCCTTTGGGGCACATACGAAATCAGTCAATAGGTCTGGGAATGTTAACGTTAACTTAGGCTAAAATTATGTTTTCAGTTTTCTTCAATGAGTAATAGGAGGAAAATAGTTCCTTTAAATACATTAAACCTAAAAAAATTTTTCACGACAAAAACTACGTGCATAGAGTTCTGCACCTGTCTTCGATGTCCCTCCACTGGGCTCATGTTTTTGTAACTCCTAGATATTTGTAAATGTGGAAGATAAGCTGAAACAATCTGGAATGTGGTGCTTTCTCAGCCATGATATTTGGCTCTGGAAAAATTGATGAACTTTTCTGCTCCTCAAGAAAAAAACAAACAACAACAAAAAAAACCCTATATCAGACAACTAGGAATCAAGCGAAAAAATGAAGTGAAAAATGTATTATAAGTTATAAATAAATGTGAAAAATCTAGCAATAATAATAGTTGCTCTTGTATTCTTAAAAAGCTAGGTGCAATTTAAATTTTTGGAGTCATATTCTACTTGAGATGAGATAGAAGACTGTGGATATCTGATGCTTCTTTTGTATTAGAAATGCAGTCCTTAGTGTTTCAACGTTTAAAATCTGAGTGAGGTAGGCCAGGCATGGTGGCTCATGCCTGTAATCCCAGCACTTTAGGAGACTGAGGTGGGCAGATCACCTGAGGTTGGGAGTTCAAGAACAGCCTGACCAACATGGAGAAACCCCATCTCTACTAAAAAAAATACAAAATTAGCTGGGCATGGTGGCGCATGCCTGTAATCCCAGCTACTTGGGAGACTGAGGCAGGAGAATCACTTGAACCCAGGAGGTGGATGTTGGAGTGAGCCGAGATCACGCCATTGCTCTCCAGCCTGGGCAACAAGAGCAAAGCTCTGTCTCAAAAAAAAAAAATGGGTGATGCAAATACCATATTTATTGAAAACTAAGTTTAAGCTAATTATTCATCTCTAAATGCTGACAGGAAGGTGCTTGTGTTCCTCGGATGATCCACCTCACCTGTTTTTGCTGCCTAGGTTTATTGTGGTCTGTGGAAACATCACCGTGGACAGTGTGACCGCTTTCCTGAGGAATTTCCTCCGTCACAAGTCAGGAGAGATCAATACCGAAATTGTTTTCCTGGGAGAGTAAGTATATCTGTATGGCTCATGGGTTCTAAATGAATACTTAAAATATGAGTGAATATTTTTAATGCAAGAAAATCACCTTCACAATATTTATAGAAAAATTAGATATTGATCATAAACAAAACAAAAAAGAAATCTTTGACCACGCTAATCTCTGCAAATATTTTGGAATATATCTTGTCAGATGTTTTTCTGCATAGGTACTAATATGATTTAAGTGATTACTATTTGACATTTAGGTTACACTACACATTATTATCATATATGACTGTAATCTTATGCAAAAGCCTGGTGCACTTGGTAACTATTATTCTGTTAATTCTGAGAATTAGAAATGTGAAGTTCAAATCAATACAGAAATGATTGTTCTTGATGCCGTTTTTGTCCTATGCAGTCTATCTTTCCACTAGCAGAGCCTAAGTCAAATATTTTGTCGAGCACTGGGAAATACATATTTAGTACAGAAAGATTTTAAGCATAGCTTAGGTATACAAAATGATTTCTTATATTTTAATTTTATCATTTTCAATTTGGTAAGATTGACTAATTTTCTATGTTTTGATTGTTGGCTTTTCTTTTTGAAATTTTTCTGTCTTTCATCCCCTCCTATTAGGTGGATTGATTACCTGTTGCTTTACTGACTTTTCTACTCAATATATGTTGATACTGGTCATTTTGTGTTACATGTTATACATGTTTTTCTTCCTACTTTCACCTTTTAATTTTTTTCATACTTTTATTTTCATACAGAAGTGTTTGATTTGCATGCACTCCAGTCAGCTCATTCTTTTAGTGTTTAAGATCCATGGAATTGTTTTGCCTGATGTGTAGAGAATTAACTTCTTTATTTTTCTCAAATGATTCATCAGTTACACAAATATCATTCACTAAATAAGTCAGCCAGATTTTGAAATGACATTTTGATCTTACGTGGGATTGTATATAGCATCGCCTCTATCTTTGGGCACTGTGTAGTTGAGCACTCTGCTTTTACATTATGACATGTTCAATTCACCATAAATCTGGGCCCTCATATATGGAATAACCGATAGCAGTTTGAAGCACTCTACGATGTTACTGACAGCCAAGAATTTTGTTTAAGTAGTATCACCGTGTCCATCTTTCTAGCAATTTGTGCATTATTTAAATCTTTTGTTAGAAAATAGTAGAAACAAAGAGTACTAAAACTAGGGATTAAAAGCTAATTATTATGATCCAGTTGAGATAGAGAGGAAATCAATAGATGTGTGACATGTTTTACCTGCCGTTGCATTTTTATGGACTAATGTGCGTTGTTGTATGTACTTCCCAAGATAATGAATAATATTTTTTAATGGAGAAAAATGTGGAAAGTATCTATATAGAATTTTGTTAATTTCATCTATACTCCGATGACTCCAAAAATTTACATCTTCCCTTAGACATTCTCTGTGGCTTTGTATTTACACAACTAATTGCCTCCTGGATATTTTTAACTTAGTATTATGAAGCCCCTCAAGCTCAACATTCTCAAAAGTGAACTCATGATCTTGTGTTCTCCTTTCCAACTCAAAGGCAAACAAACAAAAATAAAAGAAGGAAAGCAAACAACATTTTGTATCCTAGTGAATGAGACCTGATTAATATACTTCCTTAAAACAGAAAACTGAGTATTATCTCTGATACTCCTGTTCCCCTCAATCCCTATATACGTTTTCATCAATACCATTAATTTTGTCTCACATGTAAATACTAATTCTATTTCTACCATTTCTTCTCCACTATCACAACCCTATTCATAGTTAAATCTTGTCTTCCCAAAATTTCTCTAAAGGCCACTTTATTTGTTTGTCCTTTGTGCTCCAAAGCTCTTCTTCTCCCTTTATATGACCAATTTATTCCCATCCTTCCCACTCAGAGAGACAGTCCCTGTCCATTCTGTCTAAATTGGTGTCCTCTAATTTCCTTGTATCTCATTACTCTGTTTTATTTCCTTTAAAACAATTATCACAATCTATAAAACACAGCTGTTAACATTTCTTTCTTTTATGATATACTCCTGCCCCTTCTCCCATTTAAATGTGAATTCTCTTTCTTCTTCCTTTGAATCTGGGCTGACTTGTGGCTTAATTTGATAAATAGAACACAGAAGATGTGATACTTTGCTACTTCAGGCCTAGCATTTAGGAGGATTGACAGTTCCAGCTTCCACTTGGAGCCCTGAGTCATCATGTAAAAAGCCATACTACCTTGCTGGAGAGAAGACCCAGTCAGCTGTCAGCTACTCTAGTCATATAGCTAAAGCTACAATCGTGTGTATAGCCACTTTGGACATTCCAGCTCCCTGTGAAACTCCTGGATGAATGTACCTATGTGGAAGCCGCTAGTCAACAATGCATGGAACACAACAATCTGGCTAGAGACACAACAAAAAAAGAGAATTTTAGACCAATATCCCTGATGAACATCAATGCAAATTCCTCAATAAAATACTGGCAAACCAAATTCAGCAGCACATCTAAAAGCTTATGGACCATGATCAAGTGGGCTTCATCCCTGGGATGTAAGGATTGTTCAATATACACAAATCAATAAATGTAATCCAGCATATAAACAGAACTAAAGACAAAAACCACATGATTATCTCAATAGATGCAGAAAAGGCCTTTGACAAAGTTCAACAGCCCTTCATGCTAAAAACTCTCAATAAATTCGGTATTGATGGAACGTATCTCAAAATAATAAGAGTTATTTATGACAAACCCACAGCCAATATCATACTGAATGGGCAAAACTGGAAGCATTCCCCTTGAAAACTGGCAAAGGACAGGGATGCCCTCTCTCATCACTCCTATTCAACATATTGTTGGAAGTTCTTGCCAGGGCAATGAGGCAAGAGAAAGAAATAAACGCTATTCAATTATGAAAAGAGGAAGTCAAATTATCCCTGTTTGCAGATGACATGATTATCTATTTAGAAAACCCCTTCGTTTCAGTCCAAAATCTCCTTAAGCTGATAAGCAACTTCAGCAAAGTCTCAGGTTACAAAATCAATGTGCAAAAATCACAAGCATTCTTATACACCAATAACAGACAAACAGAGAGCCAAATCATGAGTGAACTTCCATTCACAATTGCTTCAAAGAGAATAAAATACCTAGGAATCCAACTTACAAGTGATGTGAAGGACCTCTTCAAGGAGAACTACAATGAAATAAAAGAGGACACAAACAAATGGAAGAACATACCATGCTCATGGATAGAAAGAATCAATATTGTGAAAATGGCCATACTGCCCAAGGGAATTTATAGATTCAATGCCATACTTGTGAAGCTACCAATGACTTTCTTCACAGAATTGGAAAAAACTACTTTAACGTTCATATGGAACCAAAAAAGAGCCCACATTGCCAAGACAATCCCAAGCCAAAAGAACAAAGCTGGAGGCATCACGCTACCTGACTTCAAACTATACTACAAGGCTACAGTAACCAAAACAGCAGGGTACTAGTGCTAAAACAGAGATATAGACCAATGGAACAGAACAGAGCCCTCAGAAATAATACCACACATCTACAACCATCTGATCTTTGACAAACCTGACAGAAACAAGAAATGGGGAAAGGATTCCCTATTTAATAAATGGTGCTAAGAAAACTAGATAACCTTAAGTAGAAAGCTGAAACTGGATCCCTTCCTTACATCTTATACAAAAATTAATTCAAGATGGGTTAGAGACTTAAATGTTAGACCTAAAACCATAAAAACCCTAGAAGAAAACCCAGTCAATACCATTCAGGACATAGGCATGGGCAAGGACTTCATGTCTAAAACACCAAAAGCAATGGCAACAAAAGCCAAAATTGACAAATGGGACCTAATTAAACTAAAGAGCTTCTGCACAGCAAAAGAAACTACCATCAGAGTGAACAAGCAACCTACAGAATGGGAGAAAATTTTTGCAATCTACTCATCTGACAAAGGGCTAATACCCAGAACCTACAAAAAACTCAAACAAATTTACAAGAAAAAAACAAACAACCCCATTAATAAGTGGGCAAAGGATATGAACAGACACTTCTCAAAAGAAGGCATTTATGCAGCAAACAGAAACATGAAGACATGCTCATCATTGCTAGCCATCAGAGAAATGGAAATCAAAACCACAACGAGATACCATCTCACACCAGTTAGAATGGCAATCATTAAAAGGTCAGGAAACAACAGGTGCTGGAGAGGATGTGAAGAAATGGAACACTTTTACACTGTTGATGGGACTGTAAACTAGTTCAACCATTGTGGAAGACAGTGTGACAATCTGTCAAGGATCTAGAACTAGAAATACCATTTGACCCAGCCATCCCATTACTGAGTATACACCCAAAGGATTATAAATCATGCTGCTATAAAGACACATGCACATGTATGCTTATTGCGGCACTATTCACAATAGCAAAGACTTGGAACCAACCCAAATGTCCATCAATGACAGACTGGATTAGGAAAATGTGGCACATATATACCATGGAATACTATGCAGCCTTAAAAAAGGATGAGTTTGTGTCCTTTGTAGGGACATGGATGCAGCTGGAAACCATCATTCTCAGCAAACTATTGCAAGAACAGAAAACCAAACACCACATGTTCTCACTCATAGGTGGGAACTGAACAATGAGAACACAACACAGGAAGGGGAACATCACACACTGGGGCCTGTCGTGGGGTGGGGGGAGGGGGGAGGGATAGCATTAGGAGATATACCTAATGTAAATGACAAGTTAATGGGTGCAGCACACCAACATGGCACATGTATACATATGTAACAAACCTGCGTGTTGTGAACATGTACCATAGAACATAAAATATAATAAATAAATAAATAAATAAATAAATGAATGAAGAACAATCTGGCTAAGACCAGCCAACCTACAAAATCATGAACATAGTATATTATTGTTGCTTAAGGTCAATAATTTCTAGGATGGTTTGTTTTGCAGAAATAGATAATTGATACAACAAGTGGTACTAGAAGTGGGGTGCTATCATATCGAGAGCCAAAATGTGGGCTTTTCCTTGGAACTGGTGGAGACAGAGGCCAGAAGAGTTTCATGGAGACTCAGTAAAGGCTGGAAGAGCAATGAGGAAATTGCTGTAGGGTGCTGGAGGAAGAAAAGCCCATGCATGGTATTATGTCAGAATTTTGGTAACACTGTCACCAGCAATAATGTGGAAGACAGGAAATGTACCTAATGAAATTGTGAAGCTAAGAAGATTTCCCAAAGGAAGGTCATTTACTCTAGTTTAATCATGCATGCTAAGGTATTATAAAAAAAAAAAAAAAAAAAATTGAAGGAAAAAAACAAAGAAATTCTTTAGTTTTTGAGCAGAACTTAGAAGAAATACTGAAGGCCCAGAACAATCTCTCCAGATGGACAAAAAAGGAAAAAATGACCTCAGAGAAGAAAAAAATCAAATTTAGGGTGCAGTCTATAACATTTGACCTCAAGGTCAAAAATTGAATCAAGGATGCAACTGTAAGATCATTTGTTAAGATCTCAGAAAGATTTAAGGTGGTGACTTACAAAGGCTCTCAGTCAGGCAAAGGGGCTGCAAAGAAGCTAACAGACATCTGTCCTGGAAGCCTGACATTGTCAAAGTGGAGAGAGATCTGTCTGCAAGGAATCATGGATCTGACTTTTAAAGCATGACATGAACCTGAATTAGGTTTATAGAAACTACTCAATAGAATTCTGCTTTAAACAGAATTTTTCTGATAGCAGCCCTCCCAACTTGAAGTAAAAGGGAAAGAAATAGTTCAAAATGAAAAAAAAAAAAAAATAAGCTTCTGAGCCCAATTTAGCACACAAGAATCAGGCAGAGAAAGCTACTGAAGTATAAACATAGACCTTTTATTAAAGAAAGGGAATATGATGACTCAGGATCAGAGGACAGAGAAAATAATTATGGACAATAGATTAACTCGTGACCACAGAACTGGGCCATAATTGAGAAACATTCTCTACCCCTAATAATACATGCTCAGATTTCAGAATTTCTGTGGACTCGTGATTTCTCAGTGCCCTCCATTACAACCTCCACCACTTTTGATGGGGCTTGTCTATTGCAATTTTCCTGTCCCTGTTGGTGTCATCATGGTGAGTTGGCTGTTGGAGTCAGGGTATGCACTTCTGCATTCAGTTCACAGGTGTTCACATCAGGACCAGATGTGTTCAGGAGCCCCCAATCAGGTCTGGGCCTAATTTAGATGACAAGATCCAGGACTTTGAGCTGATTCTGTAAAGAGATGAGACTTTGGGAGGAAATGTGAGAATATTTTGTACAAGGGAGAGATGTGAATTCTTGTAGCCAGGATGCAGACTGTGGTAGTTTAATGATGGCTAATAGCAATTCCTCTTTATACATACAGATAGTCCCTGGTTCATGATGCTTTGACTTAAAACAATTTTGTTTTACTTTATGATGGTGCAAAAGCCATATGCATTCAGTAGAAACCATACTTTGTATACTCATACAACCATTTGGTTTTTCACTTTCAGTACAGTATTCAGTAAATAATATGAGATACTCAACGCTTTATTATAAATAGGCTTTGTGTTAGATATTTTGACCAAATGTAGGCTAATGTGAGTGTTCTGAGCATGTTTGAGGTAGGCCAGGCTAAGCAACGATGTTTGATAGGTTAGCTGTGTTCAAAGCATTTTAAAATTACCACGTTTTCAATTTATGATGAGTTTATAGGGATGTAGCTCCATCATAAGTTCAGGAGTGTCTGTATTCTGCTCCTCCTACCAAAAGTGGAGTCCTTTCTCCCTTCTCTTGAATCTGGGCTAGCCTTTTAACTCATTTCAACCGTAAGATATCGACACGTGACAGTATGCCAGTTATGCCAGCCCTTAAGACTCCTGATAACATCTGCTTTCAGTATCTTGGCATCTTGAAATATAACTATAAATAAATAAATGCACACATATCTATGTATGTATATATGTATCATACATACATATATTTGTATGATGCATATATATACATATATAATATATTGATAAATACATAAATACATACATATATGTATGCTACATATATACATACATAATATATGTATGATACATCTATACATACACATATATACATACATATATATATGTATGTATGATGGAGAATAAGGCCCATCCCACTGCCAGTCTTTCCAGCTAGCTCAGTCGAGGCAGCAGACATATAAATGATGCCATCTTGGATGTTCTAGACCACTAAAGCTCTCCTATAAAGGAAGTCAGTCCTATAAAGGACTCTAACAAAACCACAGGGAACAGAAGTGTCACCCCGCTGAGCCCAGTCAAAACAAGGAATACAAAAAATAATAACTTGTTATTTTAAGCTACAAAGTTCTTATGAGATTCTACACAAGAATACATAAATGATACCATATCATCATTTTCTTTCTTTGGTTACTTATTTATTGCTTGAACAAAGCAGTATCTAACATATTATTCTACGAAATATTATGAAAATAAAATATTAACTTATATTTCCATAAGTCAGACTGCTTAGTTGCACGCAAGAAAAACTATAGTTAAATTAAGCAGAAAAGAATATATAAATAGATATTACACAGCTCTTAAAACCACCAAAAGCCAGATAACTAGGCTTAGAGGCTACATAGCAAGGAGCAGTGATAATGTGATACCTCTTTCCTTGAGTAATTTGTTTTATGAGTGGGCACATAAATGTTGACTTCCTTGTCATTCTTTATGCTGACTGCATATGTACTATTTTTTACAAAATTTAAAAGATGAGAGCTTTCTAGGTTTGACAAAAGAAATCAGTTCTCAGATGAGAAGGTACAAGAAATCATGTATACTTCCATATACTTGAAATGTGAAAATCAAAACATAGGGATAAAGAGAGGCATGCATGTGAGTGTTGTCATAACAGAGGGGGCAGCTAATTCAGCAATTGTTAGGGGATGGGGCAGACCAGAGTATGCATTCCGAAGAAAGTACCATTAAGAAAGTATTTGGTTGGTGCAAAAGTAATTGTGGTTTTGCCATTAAGAGTAATGCAAAAACAGTATATAACCATAAGTTACACATCAAAAGTAAAATACTTACCATGAAGTGCTTATCCCTTCTTCCCTTTCCCCAGTCCTACTGCTCAGAGACAACTGCTTTCAGTTCTTTCAGACTTAATATTTCTTCAAATTTTAAGTCTAAATGTTACCACTTTTTTGATTCCTCGGTTATAGATGGTATTTATTAACCATCAGATTTGCAGATGAGAATTGTCAGCACTGTGCATCACTTCTATTGTTTCAGTATTATGATCTTAAATCTGTAGTTACATGATTAGTGTTTATATCATTGTGGCAAATAAATATTGTTCCTTGCAGATTCAAGTAAAAGTGTATAAAGATAACAGTATATTTCCTCAAAATTTTATTTTCAATCCTCAATGATTGTTTCATTTTATAATATGTTTATCATATATATCATATATAGTAAGTATATATAATAGAGGTACCATATGAGTGGCAATAAATATTTTCCAATTTCTCCAATATGTAATAATACAATAGGAGAAAAGTTGACTGAGAAATTTTAAGAGTTGCACATGGGTCATTGGACTATAGAAAAAAATATGCCAGAACGTTTATTCACTTCTAAAATAGCAAGGAAATAATTAATCTCCTTGTTTAAACCTTGTTGTTTTTTTGAGAAGGAGTTTTGCTCTTATTGCCCAGGCTGTAGTGCAATGGTGCGATCTCAGTTCACTGCAACCTCCGCCTCCCAGATTCAAGTGATTCTCCTGCCTCAGCCTCCCAAGTAGCTGGGATTACAGGTGTGCACCACCAGACCCAGCTAATTTTGTATTTTTAGTACAGACAGAATTTCACCATGTTGGCTGGACTGGTCTCGAACTCCTGACCTCAGGTGATCCACCGGCCTCTGCCTCCCAAAGTGCTGGGATTACAGGTGTGAGCCACCACGCCCAGTGCCTGTTTAAACTTTTTTAGACCAAAATGTAATTCAAAAACTCACTTAGAATTAAAATGATTATAAAATGAACACCCATGTAACTACCACTCAAGTCATTAAATAAAGTAGTGCCTCCTTATCTGCAGTTTCATTGAGCACAATTTCAGTTATATATGGTCAGTCGTGTTCTAAAACTTAGTGAGTACAGTACAATATGGTATTTTGAAAGAGAGACTGCTTTCACATACATTTTGTTACAGCATATTGTTATAATTATTCTATTTCATTATTACTTGTTATTGTTAATGCCATACTGTACCTAATTTATAAATTAAATGTTATTATAGGTATGTGTATATAGGAAAAACAGTACTGTATATACAGGGTTTGGTACTATCTGTGGTTTCAGGCATCCCCTGGGGATCTTGGAATGTATCCCCCTCGGATAAGGATGGATTACTATATTCCATAGGTAGCACACCAACACAACCCTCTGCAACTGAAGCTCCATCTTTACTTCCTAGAAGTAACTACAGTTCGAACATTATATCTTATTATTTTTTGTTTATCTTCTATGTTTATTTAGAATATTATTTGCCTTTTCCTGTTTTCTTAAACTTTTTAAATGGAATATAAATTTCTTTACCTCATTGTTATGTTTGTGAGATTTATCCATATTGCAACTGGAAATAGTTGTATAATACTTATTTTTATTGCTGTGTAGACAGTATTCTATGAATACACCATGATTTTTCTTAATCCATTCAACCATTGGTGGCATTTCTCCCCTATACTTTGGCTATTATAAAGAATGGTGCGGTGCAAATTTTTGTATATGTATGTTGATGCCCAAAAATGTAATTGTAGGGTAATAAAGTTTAAATATTTTTCTTAGGTAGAACTGTCAGTTGTACAAAATGATTTGAACAATCTGCACCGTACCAGTAGCCCTGAGAGTTCCTGGTGCCCTACATCCTACTAACACTGAAAGTGTAACTCCACACTTAGAAACAGCAGTCTTTTTAATTGTAGCCATTGGGTAGTACTTTATCAAGATGGTGGTCTTTCTTGTGGTTTTAACTAACATTTTTCTCACTACTAGTGAGGCCAAGCATCTTTTCATATCCATAAGCCAACTGGACTGCCTCATATTAAATGATGATCCATTTGTCTTGACCATTTTTATGCTGAATCGTTAGTCCTTTTTTATTTGCATGAGGTAATATGTGATTCAAGCCTTTGTCAGGTATATGCATGATTAAGCTTATTTCATGTTAAAAAAAATCTACAAACTTAAAGTTTTATGACAAATTTCATTAAATTTGCCCTAACATTTAACCTTTTGTTATATTTATCTCTTCTTGCACCTCTGCTCTTCCTTCCTATTGTAATGATTTTCTTCATGCCAAAAAGTAAAAAAAAAAAAAATTGGTATGAGTTTAAGGGGTACGAGTGCAGTTTTGTTACGTGGAAAGATGTGCAGTGGAGAAGTCTGGGCTTTTAGTGTAACCATCGCCTGAATAATTTATATTGTACCCATTAAGTAATTTTTCATCTCCCAACCCCCAAATTTTTAAATTTTCCTTAAATGCAGATCTACCAGTGACTAACTCTGTTGGGTGTTGTTTGTTTTTTTTTAAGTGTAAAGATGTCTTTTTTTTTCATTCTTGAAGGACAATTTCACTGATACAGAGTTACAAACTGGCAGTTTATTTACTTAAGAACCACGAAATCTTATTCCACTTATTTCTGACTTCTGTTGTTACTATTAAGAAGTCTGTTGAATTACCTTGTTAAAAGAGCTATCTTTTTTAAAGGTCATACATTTTACTTAATATGGATGTATGTTATACTTTTCCTATGATGTGTATAGGTTTGAATTTCTATCAATTTACCACAGTTAGGATGCATAGATCTCCCTGAGTCTCTGGATTGGTGTCTTTGATCATTTCTGGAGGATTCTCAATTACTTTAATTATATCTTCAAATGTTGCTTGTGTCACCTTTTTGTTTCTCCTTTTCTTCCAGGATTCCAATTACAGTTAACTCTGCTAGCCTTTTTCTTTTTTATTGTTCCAGTTATATGTCCTGATTTTTTTTTTTTTTTTTTTTTTTTTTTTTTTTTGAGACAGGGTCTTGCTCTGTTGCCCAGGCTGGAGTGCACTGGTGTGATCTTGGCTAACTGCAACCTCTGCCTCCCGGGTTCAAGCAATTCTCCTGCCTCAGCCTCCAAAGAAGCTGGGATAATAGGTGCCCGCCACCACACCTGGCTAATTTTTATATTGTTAGTAGAGATGGGGTTTCACCATGTTGGCCAGGCTGGTCTCTAACTCCTGACCTCAAGTGACCTGCCCACATTGGCCTCCCAAAGTGCTGGGAGTACAGGTGTGAGCCACTGTGCTAGGCCATATGACCTGAATTTCTTACCCTCTTTTGAACTTATCTCCTCCCTTTTTATATCTCTGTGTTGCATTCTGGATAATTTGTTTTGACCTAGATTCCAGAACCTTAGCTCTTTTTGTGTGTTTAATCTACTTATAAACCCATCCATTAAGTTTTCAATTTCAGTTATTATATTATTCAGTTCTAGAATTTACATTTGATTCTTTTTTTAAAAAATTAACTTTTATTTTGATTTCAGGGGCACATATGAAGGTTTGTTATATAGGTAAACTTGTGTCATGAGGGTTTGTTGTACCAGGTATTAACCCCAGTACCCATTAGTTATTTTTGATTATTTATCAAACTGTCCTGTTTTTATTTTTACTTCTTGCATTTCTACCTTACCTTTTGTGTATTTCAACAAAATAAGCATAAATATGCTGTAGCTAGTGTCCAATAATTGAATGCCTCACATCTTTGATTTTACTGACTGTGGCTTCTGCTGCATGTTACACACACTGTCTTGTTTTCTTTCTTTCTTGTTTATGTGCCTATTGTCTTACATTACGCACTGATTCCTGTATTGCACAATTACACATGGAAACATTGTTAACTTAGAAAGATGATGTTACCTTCCTCAAGAGAGTATGTTTCTTTACTTCTTTGAAACACAACAGGGCACTTCTGCCTCAGGACCATCTTAATCCAAGCTCAACGCTTGAAACTCTCTGTACTTCCCAGGTGACAAACTCAGGATGACAGCCCATTTATAAGCGAGTCTATTCAATTTTACCCTTCTTCTTTGCTTCTGTGCTTTTGTTATGCCAGTTTTTATTTTGGAAAAGATATCAAACCCTTCATTTTGTATGTCAGGTGAACTGCACTTTTTTGTCCTTTGACTTGTGTGACCACCAAATGTTATCTCAGATTGGTAGCTGCTTCTTCTGAATTATAAAATGCCTTCAGGGGAAGAAAATTGGACCTAACCCCCTGGTTATTGATTTCTCTCAGGTTTTGGCCTGATAACTCTTCATTGTTTGCTTGTATCATTGATGACTTCTTAGCAGACATTTTTAATATTTCATCCAGTTTTTTTATATATCCTCAGAAGGGAGTTGGCTGAAGTTACCTAACTTATTATTCTTGAAAGTAGAAGCTCTCAGTTCTGTTAATATTGTAATGTATGCAAACATAAGCAGAGCTCTCACTTTTCCACATATGTTGATGGTCATGTGTCACATATTGAATCCAAAGTGTTCTAAGGAAAAGGGGGAAGTTTCACTCATAAGGACTGATAATTTCAGAGTATTTGAAAAATATTGTAATTGATAGTGGGCCTGATAATAAAGTTGTATTGAGTCCATTGTACCATTGTAGAGACTTGGCTTTAAGGAAGGTAATTTTCTCTGTGTCAGTTCTGATTGTTGGAGTACTTTGAGTAGAGGGATGACATGATTCTTCATCAATTATGAGAACTGCAAATTTCTTCTTCAGGTTTGTAATTTGCCTTTTTACTGAATACTGTGTGTTTTTCATATTTAAAAGTTTTTAATATTATCTCAAAGATAGAATAATTTATATTATATTAAATCACCTCTTGTTTTTTGTTTAGAAAATCTTTCCCTATCCCAGTGTTTACAACATGTTGAACTACATTTCCTACTAGGATTTAGTTTTCTTCTTTGAGTGTTAGAAAATCAGGATTAGATTTATTACAATTCTTAGTCATAACATTCATAATTGGTTTACACATAAGCCCATTTTGGTTATTTATGTTACTAGTTCTTTTTAATAATGTTGTAAGCACCAATGTGTGAACTCACTGCCAAGGTGAAACGTAGGACAATAATCTATATCTAACCGTATAATCTTCCCCATATTTCAACCTATGGCTAGTTTTTTAAAATATCACTACCATTCTTTCTTTCTCCTATGTTTTATTACATCTATATTCACATCTAAAGTGTGCATATTACTTTAGACATGTTTAACTTTATAGAAGGAACACCATACCAATGTAATCTTTGGGGTTTTATTCAGTTTATATTATGTTAGTAAGATGCTTTCGTATCTTTGAGTGTTGCTGTAATTAATTGGTTGTTCTTGTTAGTGATATTCATTTTCCTCAGTTCCACTCTTCTTTTGGTGTGATTGGGGTTATTTCTGTATTTTGCAATTGGAAATAGTTTTGTTATTAACATGCTTGTATATGGCTCCTTATGGACACATGAAATAGTGTCTCTGTGTGCATGTTTGTGTGCATTTGTGCTGGTACATGTGTGTGCTTAATAGTGTCAAGTATGTGAATATTCATTTTTAGGCCATTAATCATTTTTTCCAAGTCTTCGAACCATTTTGCAAGCCTATCAGGAATGTGTAAGAGACTTCATATATATATATATACACACACACACACATACACACACACACATTCTTCTCATATATACGTGTATATATACATTCTTCATATATATACACACACACATATATATACATTCTTTCCAACAACTGATATGGTTATATGTTTTAATCTTTGCAATAAAATCAATGTAAAATGGAACCTTCTTGTGGTTTTGATTTCTATGCCCTTTAGCTCTACAGATGTGGAGCTTCACCATGTTTACTAGCCACACATCTTTTCTCTTTCCGTGACATACTCATTCATGTGTTTTGCCTATTTACTTTTTTTACTTAACTATTTTGTGTGGTTTTTGATATTTAATTTTAGGAATGTGTAATATATTATTTGCAATAATTCTTCATCAGTTGTGGGAACTGCAATTTCTTCTTTCAGTTTATAATTTGCCTTATTACTGAATATTACATATCTTCTGATGCTTAAAAGTTTTTAATATTATTATAGTCAAATATTGAATGTTTTCTATTACGTTAAAGCACTTACTGTTTTTTGTTTAGAAACTCCCTATTACATTGCTTAAAATATGTTGAACTACATTTCCTACCAATAATTTAAAATTTTTGTTTTTGTCATTTATGTCTCTAATTCATTTAGAATTTTTTATAGAGTAAGATACATGTAGAAAGTTTTTACCTTATTCCATATGGATATAACTATTTTACCAGTGCCAGTTATTGAACAAACCCTTCCCTCTCCTCACTGATCTGGCATGTGACCACTGTGAGTAATGTACTTTCTATTTTAAAGAGAAATTTTATATATTAATCTTGTAATTAATTTTGTATGTTAATCATATCTAATCACATAAATTTTATTTTTTTCTGTAGTAATATTAGGGATTTCCATGTAAATAATTATATATATAATTAATTGTATAATTATTTATATTTGTGTAATTATAATTATTTGCATTAAACCAATTTATGTTTATTATCTTTATAATAAAATAAATTTAAATCAAGATTTATAAATCTGTATAAATCTTTATCAATTTTTCTATTACTGCATTAATACTACACTCTTTTAATTACTAAATCTTTATAACTAGTTCTATCTATCCCTAGAGCAAGTCTTTTAACCTTTTATTTTGTTTTTTTATAGTAGACAAGCTTTACCTGGCCCTTTATATTTTATATAAATTTTTAAATTATTTTATCACGTGTATTATTTTATTATGAAAAACTGCAGAAATGTAATGTGAATCTAATTGAAACTTTAGATGCAGCATTGACTGCTTTATGCTACAAACTTTTTCCAACTTTTACTATACTGGGGTTATTCATTTATTTAGTTCTCATTTAGTACCCCTTAATAATACGGTATAGTTTCCCAGGTAGAGAGCTTACTAACTTTTATTTCTAGGTACTTGGTATTTTCTGATATTAGTTAAAGTAATATCTTCCAGTTGGGTTTACTAGTTGTTTGCTCTTAGTACAGGAAAAACAATTAAATTTTGTATATTAGTCTTATATCTAACCACATAAATTTTATTTTTTTCTATAGTAATATTAGGGGTTTCCATGTAAATAATTATATTTATATTATTTATATTTGTATAAGTATACTTATAATTATTTACATTAAAACAATTTATTTTTATTTTATCTTTTAATAAAATAAAATAAATATTAATCCAGATTTATAAATAAAATAATTATTTATAATAAAATAAACATAAATTGTACACATAAGGATTGGAAAGAAGGAAATAAACTATTTGTCTGAAATAATATAATTATTGCTGAGACAGCAAATACAATGTTGAAAAAGAGCAGTGATGATATCTCTACTTCTCTTTTTTAAAAGCACCTTTAATATTTTTTCATTAAAGATATCTTTTTTATTTTAAGGATATTTGTTGGGTTAAAAATATTATCTTCTATTTCTAATATACCACGAATTGTATTTCTTAACTCTGAAGAACTATTTCTGTCAATTTGTTTCTGCATCTGAGGTGATTATATAATTGTTGTTTTTTAATTTGTTAATGTGGTCATCTCACCGATATTTTTGATAACATAATTATTTTGTCTTTTTTAGTATTGGTTAGGAACTATTTCCTATTTTTACTTTAAAAGGCTTTGTATAAAAATGAGATTATGTGTTGCTTTAAAGTATGGTAGAAGTTAAATGTGGAAACCATGTAGAACTAGTGGTTTTCTACATTTTATTTGATGGGGGTGTGTGTGTGTTTGGGTGTGTAGGTTTGTGTGTGTGTGTGTGTGTGTGTGTGTGTGCATGTGTTTGTTGTGTTTTGAGAGATTTTAAGCCACAGTTTCAATTTCTTTAACAGCTATAGAGCTATTTAGGCTTTTTATTTCTTCTAGGGTTAGTTCTGGTAAGATATACTTTCAAGTAATTTGTTCATTTTGTCTAAGTTTTCAGAGCTGTTGACATTTAGTTATTTGCTGTCTACTTTTATTTTTTAGATCTACTTTATGTATTATATCTTCTTTATTCAATATTTGCATCATTTTTGTCTTTTATTTTTTCTCCATTAACTTTTCAAAACTTTTGCCTATTATGCTAGGTTATTTTTCAAAGAACTAACTTTTGATGTGTATCTTCTCTATTTTATCTTTTCGTTCCTTTTTCATTGTTTCTTATTCTTGTTTTTATCATTTCTTTTATTCTTATTTCCTTGATCCTATGCTAATATGTCTCCAAAACTATAAATTATTCCTAAAGCATTGCTGTTGTTGTATCCCAAAGCATACATATTTAATATTTTCAACATATTTCTAAGAATAATGATAAAGAATTGTTGCAATTTATTCTAAGCCCATAAAATTTTTAGCAGTCTATTTTTTTTAATTCCTAAATCTAAAAACTATTTTTATTTGTGTTTTGGTTAACTTCTAAGTTCATTGTATTGTGATCAAAGATCATTATACATAATAACTATGTTTTTGTAATGTGTTGAGGCTTTCATTTTCTGTCAAGTAAAGTATCATTTTGATAAATATTTGTGTGTTCTTTATAAAAATTAGTTCCTCTAAATGTTATTTGCAGAATTTATAAATATTAAACATGTGTGTTCAAAATCCATGATGATTGTTTTCTGCTTGCTCTATCAATAGTTTAAAAAGATATGTCAAAATTTCTCATGACACTGGCAGATTCATCAATTTCTCTTTCTAGTTTTTTTCATATTTGCTTCCTATATTTAAAAGCCATTTTATTAAATGTATAGTTGTTTAAAATGTTATGCCTGTTTCAGTAATTCAATTTTTTAAACTAAATAGTGAACCTCTCCATCCTTAGTAATTACATTTTTTAAAAAAATAGCATTAACTTGATTTGTATTTTTTCATATCACTATGAGGGATTCTACTAAATGCACCAAATAAGTTATAAAAACCTCTAAACGCAGAATCAGTCATCTTTTTTACCTCATTGCTGCCACATTCTTTTTTGTCGAGGAGCCCTCCTTCTTTGGAACTTGAAACCATATTTAAATGCTACTTGGCCTACACAACATTCATTTCTGGATCTGCAATGAAGTGGGAGGATCTGAGGCGAGTTGCGGTAAGATCTAGTTGTTTTAGTTCCTTGTAGTTTTCCTAAGTTGCAACAATTAAAATTACAAGATATATTGCTTTTGGAAAAGATATTATTTCAGCTTCTTTAACTGGAGGAAAATATAACTTCCTCAGCTTTAGAAACAATTGTAAAGGAAGTGTAGTAATTGACCTCCAAATCTGATTTCACAAATGTCAAGCAGACCTCACTGTTTGCCAACATTTATATTTAAATTATTTATTTCACAAAATTCTCTATCTAAATCAGTTTTATTTTATCAGCCTAAGAGGTCTGTAAAAGGTATGGATAGCAAGGTGTGTTTGATCTTACCACACAAATAGAATTCTTACCAGAAGGCAGATCTCTGAGTCTGTCAGCTTTAATCAACTTCTCCTCCTAAATGCATGAATATGCTTTCCAATAGGAAAAACATAAAGAAAAATAGTAGAAATCTCATTAAAGTTGTGACTAAAAATAATGAGCAACAGCCAACCCTCTAGACAGGTTTGGCTTAAGATCAAAGGCAGCTTCCTGTCATGTTCTTAGTCTCGGAGAATCAACAAACAGAAAAGTTTCTGTTTAAAGCCAAGATCTATAGAGTAAACATGAAGAATTGACAGACCCAGAAAAATCTTTCTCTTTCCTGTAATTTAGTACTGTAAGAGCCACTTCAGTAATTTTCTAGAACTTTGAAATTCACACGCCACCAATATTGAATAACTGTTTACTTTGAGCCAAGTGGACTCCCAGTTCCTCTGTTCTTTACTGTCCTGAAAGACAAATAAATACACAGGCAGTTGCTTATAAAGGTCTTATGGCTTATCACTAGGCATCAAACAATGATGATGGATGGTAGGAAAAATATAACTTTGTATTTTACCCACTTGAAAGCAATCTTTTACCTACGTCAGAGACCCTGTGCCCTGGCCCATCAGCTGCAACCCTTGCCTTTTGCGGCATTTGCAGGACAGCAATCCTGATGTAAAAGACATCCTCATTACAACTCATTCCCAAGTGTGTCCTCTTTTTTGTTAGCAATTTTATTACAAAATTCTAAGAAAACCCAAAAGGGGAAGACCAGAGCATTTCCCACATAATTAACACCATGGCTCCTGTCCAATCTTGAAGGGTAGGTGGAATCTGCAGAGGCATGCCTGATTATAGCCAACCCTTTGTGCAGTGATTCCCATGCTGAAGATATTTCCAACATTATGAGGTAAGAATCTGGTATTGTATTTTGTATGCTGTAATGATTATTTTTTTCTATCTCTCTTAAATTAATGCCTGGTACATAAGCATAAACAGGAGAAAATGCCATCTATCATATCACTAGATTCATCGTATTCCAAGGTTCTGCCTACTTTTTGCCCCCTCCCCAAGACTGTGCAGACAGTTGCAAAGGAAAATGAAAATAGAGCATCCTGAGTGTGAATGTGCTTCTCCATATAATTCCCTGAAGTTTCATATGTATAGTAGCCATCTGAATTTAAGAAGCAAGCATACAAATAACTGATTATTGTTCAGATAGCACCATTATAACTAATATCCTCTCCTCAAAAATAAAGATGCAATTTTATCCCTGTTAGTACACTTTATTTATTGGGATTTTTCTCTAGTAGCTATGGTGAAAGATTATGTATGGTCCGATATGATGTACTTTTTGACCATCAGTAAGTATTTTCCTTCATTTTTTTTTTCTTTTCTGTCTTTTTTTTTTTTTTTTTTTTTTTGAGACAGAGTCTCACTCTTTGTTGCCCAGTTGCCCATGCTGGAGGGCAGTGGTGTGATCTCGGCTCACTGCAACTTCCACCTCCCGCGTGCAAGCAGTTCTCCTGCCTCAGCCTCCCAAGTAGCTGGGATTACAGGCATGTGCCATCACACCAGGCTAATTCTGTATTTTTAGTAGAGATGGAGTTTTACCATGTTGGTCAGGCTGGTCTCGAACTCCTGAGCTCAGGTGATCCACCCACCTCAACCTCCCAGAGTGCTCGGATTACAGGCTGAGCCACCACGCCTGGCCTGACCATCGGTGAGTATTTTCAAGATGTTATCATGTTGAACTGTGAACTCCGAGCAAGAATGTAACTTGTGATAACAAAGCTCTAACTGTGATTATGATGGCAATGGCATTTTGGCTAATCCAGATGAACTTCCAATCTCCAGAGTAAAATAAATACACATAGCTGAAGGTGACATTATATATAGCAAGAAACAGCTGAAAATTTGTACCATGCATAATACAGTAAATATGAGGTAGATCTTAGTTTCTTAATTTGTAAAATGAGGAAGTTGAATTAGACAGTCTATGAGCTATTTCAAGCTATAGACAACTATCAAATTTCTATTTTTACCTGTAATAATTAGGTTTGGGTTTGAAGGCTAAAACATGAAACTGTTGATTTCCTCCTCAAGAATTGGTCTCAGAAGAACACAGTCTTCTAATACCAAGAGATAATCATTCCATAGACTTGGTTGGCAAAGTTATGAAAACAATGACGCTTTTCTGTGTAGGCTACTAAAAACATTTTTCGAAAACAGCATAACAATAAACTTTATTGTATGCCAAGTTTTTCTACGCTTACCTACATATCAGTTTAAATCTGAATTAAATTATATTACAAAGCCTTTTGGCTATGACACATGACTAATGAGAATGTTTGGGGTTTATATAGGGTGCTCTCTATCAAGAACTATGACTCTACCACCAGAATCATCATACAGATACTGCAATCCCATAACAAGGTATAGTAACATTCTAGCGTATTCAGTCTCCTCCTTTTATCTGTATAGCTAGACTAACTTTTTTATTTTCTAATGGATGTGTAAATAAAAAGTTTTTGCTAATCACAGGTAAAATTTGGAGTTTCATTAAGATGGATAATCACTCAACAATGTAAACTGGGGGCAGAATTAGAGGTTTAAGCCATTTGACCTAATTTTGCAACTCTAGCTATTTTTGTTTCAAAAAATGAGAGCCATTGACCACTAACCACTTTCAAATGCTGAATTTGTTCTTATCATTTTCATTGACCTGGGCACCACTTTTATGTGCAAAAATAAAGAATATATGACTGCAAGAAAATTTTAAAAGAAAGACATCCATCCACAAGAGCTTTCTTGAGGTGTGTTTATTCCTAATACTTGACCTGCTTTGTGCTATGGAACAGGTTTATCTGCCAAAGATTCCCAGCTGGGACTGGGATGCCGGAGACAACATCATTTGCTTTGCTGAATTAAAGCTTGGGTTTATCGCCCAAGGCTGTTTGGTGCCAGGCTTGTGTACCTTCCTAACATCTCTATTTGTGGAGCAAAACAGAAAGGTAACCTTGTAAATTAATGTCAATTCTTGGCTCTGTCCCCATGTCCTACATATTAAGATCAGAAATAGAAAAAAAATTTGAGAAAAGCATCAAGGCCCCAAGAAATGAGATTTGACTTCTGCTTGAGCTGGGAAAGGATTAAAAGATCTGGATTTAAAAGTCCCAGGTACCACACTGACCTTGAAGAAATCATTTATTTTATTCCTGCCTAAGAATATTTATCTACAAAACAGAAAAATTATAACTCTGCTTCCTACCTACGGTCCAGTATGTTTTAAATCAAAGTACATTCATCAAGGTAGAAGCATTGAGTTATTGAAGGCGAAAATATAAATAAAGGTTATATTATTAATGAAGGATTCATATATTTCAATATAAATTAAATCCAAAATAATTGGTATAATAATAATTATATTCATCAAATAGAAATAATGATCAAATAGTAATTCAAATCTAATTTTTCCAGGTTGTTTTAGGGAGAATTCCATGCAGGAATAATAACAGTAACCACATAATAAGTGCCTACTGTCTTGTGTTTCCCCTCAATAATATGTTCAGTTAGTAACCCAGCAGTGAGTTGGTGAAGCTAACTAACTTGATCATACAGTAAGTTAGTGAGCCACAGAGCTAGGACTGTCTGATGCACAGTGTTGTTACCATAGTGCTCTATGTCTCTGGTGTTATTTCCACACAATGTCTCACATCAAGATTTTTGATATTTTTGTCTGAGACAAAGTAAGGGGCTAAAAGTGACTCTTGGGATAAATTTTTGTAGCACAAAAGGTGGTCTTCCAAATATCATTTCCATGAAATGCTCCAGCCAAGGCGTGCTAGCCCTTGGCTGGTCCTGGTCTTCCTTTTCTAAAGCTCTTGCAGAGAATGACCTTACTGTCTGTTTAATTCTGAGTCCATGCTTGCCTTTCATACACTTGACTTCCCTCCTGACCTCTCTTTGCTTGCTCTTTCCTCTGTTCTCTTTTTCCCGTGTTCAGTACAAATGTTTGCATCTTTTTCTGTTTCTTCCCTGGTGCTATTTAAGGAAAAGCAAAAGAAGTAAGAGGTGCTCTGGCCAGCTGTATGCTAACTGCAACAAATGGAAAGCTTCTGTAATTCCTTCTGTGAATGTAAAGAGATATAATATACAGATGTAAAGAAATAGCAGTCAGGGTGGAGGGAATGAGCCTTCATGCAGCTACAACACACAAGCTTTCACTTTCATGTAGTGTTCACTGTATACAACCTAGAAAATGGTTTATAAGGACATTGTCTTTGTGTTGCATATTTAGAAAGTAGCAGAGAACTTCAATATTTCTTATGATTATTGCGCTTTCAATCTCCATGGCTGGAGAAAGTAAATGGAAATAAATGGAATGTGAACTCTATATGAAGACTTATTCTCCTTCATGAAACTATAGAAGATAGAGATATAAAAACATACTATTGTATTTTTCTTATTTAAAGAGTTGTGGCCAGGTATGGTGGCTCATGCCTGTAATCCCAACAGTTTGTGAGGCTGAGGCTGGCAGATCACTTGAGCTCAGGAGTTTGAGACCAACCTTGTCAACATAGTGAAACCCTGTATCTACTAAAAATATTAAAAAAAAAAAAAAAGTTAGCCAGGCATGGTGGCATGAGCCTGTAGACCCAGCAACTGGGGAGGCTGAGGCAGGGGAGTTGCTTGAACCCAGGAGGTGGAGATTGCAGTGAGCTGAGATCATGCCACTCCACTCCAGCCTGGGCAACAGAGTGAGACTCTGTCTCAAAAAAATAAATAAATAAAATAAAAATAAGATCTAGAGTTGTAACCTCCCCACTGAGGATGATCACCTGTCATTATTTATACAAGATGGATTTTAGCTTACAGGAATTCAGAGATATTTGTGGTCTACTTAATGATTTTTTGAGTGAAGTCTGAAACCTACTTTCAGGAATCCTTACTGAACAGCATCAGGCAAGATGTGTGAAAGCTGCATTATTCTTTGGTACCTTAGGGTCTAAAACAAACTATCGACTTTGGTTTAATGGCTGGGACTCCAGAGTTTTATGACCGATTTCTCTCAGAGTAGGCCCTTACTTTCTCTGACTGTCAGTTTCTCTACCTATAAAATTAAAGTTATTAATCTCATAACTGGGTTTTTCCAAATATTGAGTTAATATTTGTAAAACTTCTGAGAACTCAGACTAAAGGCCTTGAATCAGTGCCATGTGTTTTAATTATATTGATCATATTGTGAGAAATTGTAGCTCGAAGAACATTTCCGGTTGGTCCTCGGTTCAGAGCATGGCCTTAAACTTAAATTTACATTAGATCTGATCCAACTGGCTTACTTGAGCACCCAGATTCTTCTATCCAAAATCCTCCTGTTTTCCTTTCTGATCTTTTTAAATCTATCTCAGGAAGTCTTCTCCATCCCCATGCTATCGTTTTTTACCTTCTTTCAAACATCAAAACATTTAGATTAGAAACACTAAGCCAATTTCTTTAGTTATTGGAAATTAGTGGTATGAACCACCTAATGATCAGAGCCCTCCTCATGAGAGGACTGTAAAAGTAGGAAAAGGCAAAAGATTCATTCAGCTGAATCTTGGTGGTGGAAGTAGGCACTGGATTGCCTGAAATAGTCTGTCCTTTTTAGTAGGGCAGAATTGTTTGTCTATGTGTTTGGTTTTGCTTTGCTTTTTGTCCCAAACTGCATGATGACCATCTGAAGAGAATTTCTGAACCAGTCATAACTCTCCACAGCAACAGTGCTCCTAAATGTTTAGAAATTCAAGATTTTCATCTGAGATTCTGGGCTTTAAGAAGACTGTCTTGCTATATCAGAACAGTGTGGTGGTGATTCTCTTGGCAGTAGGTGGAGAAGGATGAGGAGAGGGTCTTACACAAACGTCAGCCACAAGTTCCTAACAGCCTTTCTGTTGGGTTAAGTGCATTTAGCCGTTTTGAGATATCTTTCTCCTTTTTTTACATCTCCCATTTTTCTGGAAACCTACTGTTTGCCTTGATTTCTCCATTCTCTCTTCCATGCATCAGGATGGTCCTTCAAGTTCATTTGAACTTATGAAGGGTTCTGATACTAGACAGAAGCCATGAGTATTTTCTTCATTGAGGTATGTGGTTAGTAGAAAACTAAAATATTTTAAACCAATCTTGAATAGTCATATCCAGAGAGAGATAATTTAGATTCCACATTAACTTTCCCATCTGATTTTTACTAACTCAAAAGCTGAAATCAGGACTTGGCGATGGAGAATTCTCACTGCCAGCAAGGAAACTTGAACGCCATCTGGAAAGAAAATAAATAATGATGTGTCTGCCTCATCCTGAACTCTGGTGAAAATAGTTAAGATGGAGTTAGCTTTTTAGTTATTCCTTTAACATTCTCTAGTTAGGCACTGTGATAAATCTCCTTTTTATGACTTACACGCAATAAAGACTCATTTGTGCTTAGCAGAATATGCAATGTGAATTCTAACGTTCCACATTCCTTGTCACTTTGCTTCATGTGGCATGATTATGTATTCCAGGTTACACCTAAACAGACCTGGCAGAAACACTTCTTGAATAGCATGAAAAACAATATTCTGACCCAACGTCTCTCTGATGACTTTGCTGGAATGAGCTTTCCTGAAGTTGCCCGGTAAGTGAAGTGAAATTCTTCCCTCATTCTTCAGACAACAACATTCTTTCAACAACGTTCACTGAGGGCCCACTATAGGCCAGGCTCCATTACAAACTGAAGATCTAAGAAGGGACAGCCCAGGGTCCCTGCAACTTAGCAGTTCACAGTTGGGGTGGGGCAATTTCATCTCTGTCCCAGTTGGTGCAGTGGCTGTTGGTTACTTTAGGTAGTTTCACTTACAAGGGATCATTCTATATTGGGAGTCATTTCCTCTAAGATGTTGGTTTCCTCCTAGGCCCAGGGCACAGAGTGTTAGTTATTTTTTTGTTCACTGACCCCTTGCTCTCCTTATGACTCCTCGTCTTCTTTCCCAGGCTCTGCTTTCTGAAGATGCACCTCCTGTTGATAGCCATCGAATACAAGTCCCTCTTTACAGATGGTTTCTGGTACCAATAAGTCTGCTCATCTCTTCAGTTTTGTTGTTTCTTTCTTTCTTTTTTTTTTTTTTTTCTGGAGAATCTTTGTGATTAAGACTTTTTCCAAAGATGCAGCTATAACTAAGCTTTTTCCCTTTGGTGGATTGGCTGAGAGGAAGCCTCTGGGGCTCCCTGGCTCCTCTGCTGTGCTGTCTCTGATGGCACGGGTTAGGGTGGTGACCCTCTTGGATAAACACTTCCCTTTTGTTCCTCAGACCCTACCCCAGTCCTCTCTCAGGAGCAGAGAGGAGAAGAAATGGTCACCTTCTCAGAACTGTTTCTTTCAATATTGCCAGATCTTGACCATGAAATAATACCACAAAATTGAATTATTTGTAATAAAAATGTTCCCACAAACACTGGCCATGAAAAGCCAAGGACAGTGCTGGGCATGGTGGCTCATGCCTGTAATGCCAGCATTTTGAGAGTCCGAGGTGGGTGGATCACTTAAGGCCAGAAGTTCGAGAGCATCCTGGCCAACATGGTGAAACCCAGTCTCTGCTAAAAATATAAAAATTAGCAAGGCATGGTGGTGCACCTAGGCCAGTAATCCCAGCTGCTTGGAAGGCTGAGGCATGAGAATTGCTTGAACCTGGGAGGCAGAGGTTGCCGTGAGCCGATATCATGCCACTGCACTTCAGCCTAGGTGACAGAGCAAGACTCTATCTCCAAAAAATAATTTTTAAAAAAGGAAAGCACAAAATATGCCAAAAAGGGAATCTGACCAGCTGACTGGACAAAGGCTTTTGTTGATAGAGTAGATAAAGGAGATGTTACATCACCAGACATCAGCATTTCCCAAAAACCCATAAGTGAATAAATATGAAAGTAAGAGAAGTTATCACGTAATGCAAAATAAAATTCAGAGCAAATGAAATACACATGAACAAATGGGAGAAAAGGGAGAAAAGAAAGACAAATACATACTATAATATAGAGAAAAAGATCTGTAAAAAAAAAAAAAGGAAAAGGGGTGGGGCTTAAATGGGATGAGGGCAAGAAAGACTGTGTGTTGGCTCATGTGTACTTTTTAGCGAAAAATTAACTTGTGCTAAATAAGAATTAACAGACTAGATTCTGATCCTGACTGATTTGCTGGCCCTGTGGCCGTGGAGAAGGATTCATCATTTGTAGAATGAGGAAATAGAGTTAATGAAACTCTAACACACCTTGCTGTTCTAAAATTGACATTACCAGAAATTGTAAAATTATAGGAAAACATTCAAAATGAAATAATTTTCAATTATATCAGATGGACTATAAAGGAATTATTATATGTGAAAAGTTTGGAAAGAAGCAAAGACCTGTCTGAGTTGAGAGGTTGTAGAAGGCCTCTGGGTAGAAGACGTCAGTGGGATATTGTAAAAAGCAAGTCATTAATAAGAGAATAACAAGTAGTATTGTCTGTCTGCCTAAGTTCTGTTTTAAAATCCTGCTGTGCTCAAGAAAATCTCACAATCAAAACTTCTGAATGTAAACATCTGCATAAATGGGCCTCCTACTAGAAACAGGTCATAGTAAAATGGGTAGACTCGGAATCATAAGCCAGGTAGTTTGGGTTTCAGACTGGCCCAAAATTTTATCAAGTTTTAGTAACAACTTTGGCTTTCAACCACCTGGCTTATATGTCAGAATTACTTGTATAAGTTTTTTTGTTTTTGTTTTTGAGATGGAGTTTCACTTTTGTCGCCCAGGCTGGAGTGCAATGGCACAATTTCAGCTCACTGCAACTTCCACCTCCCAGGTTCAAGCGATTCTCCTGCCTCAGCCTCCTGAGTAGCTGAGATTACAGGCATGTGCACCACGCCCGGTTAATTTTTGTATTTTTAGTAGAGATGGGGTTTCACCATGTTGGTCAGGCTAGTCTCAAACTCCTGACCTCAGGTGATTCACCCACCTCAGCCTCCCAGAGTGCTGGGATTACAGGTGTGAGCTACTGTGCCTGGCCTGTTTGCATAAGTTTTAAAGACTTATAGATTCCAAAACCCTACTTTTGACTGCAAAACCAAGGGTGAGCCTGAGAATTCTTTCTCAAGTCTCCATGATATATTTGGTTTATTCACTGGAATCTGGAAACTACAACCACATGCCCTTAAGATCCTTTTCACCTCTTAACATTCTAGATTTCTGTAAACTTTATTAAGATGATGGTTGGGACATTACAGACCAGAAACATGAATATTTATTTAGTAACTAATCCCACGTAGATTTAAGAGGTCCTGTTTACTACCTAACACACATATACCCCAATGAAAAGGGGATTTACGGAAACAGAGATTTAACTTTACCTTCTCACTTGGAAGTCTGGTGAATCAAAGGGATTAAGTTCTTATTTGGCAAATGTATTGATAAGAACATTCCCTTACATGATTGATACTTTGTGACCAACACTGCTATAGACCTGTTACATATGTTAACTCTTGAATAATCCTCACAACAGTGCTGTGAGATGGGTACTATCATTATTAGTCTCATTTTACAGAGGAGGAAGCTGAACCCCAGAAAGCTAAATGATTTTCCCAACCTCACACAACACCCAAGTGGCAGAGCCAGGATCTGAACTCAGGTCCTCTGGCTCCAGGGCTGTACTTCTGTAACCATCCTGTAGTAAATTCACTGCTGCCATTATTGGTAGAAGGAAGACAGAACGTTTAAATAGTTGGACTTTAAACAAATATATTGCAATTCTGAGGAGAAAACCTATCTTTTCTCACCTTTTAATTCCTCTTCTAATTGGCAAGTTTGAAGAGACTGTAAGACTTGCAAAAGGCTTCGAGAATTATAAGAATTTTTCTTAGGGAATTATTTGTCACCTGCTAACAGATGAAGCTGGATCTGACCCCAGTCACATACTGTAATGATTTTGTTTCAGGAACAAACATTCTCTGATAGAGCAATTGGCCAAATCATAAAGAGGGAATCAACTAAAAACACATTAGGAAAGTGTTTAAGAGAGGCTCACCTCTTTTCTCAAATACAGTCAAATATATGTTTTATTGTGACAGTATCTTCATAGCTAGATATTTAATATGAGTTCAGAGAAACCTCTCTCCTTAAAAAAAAAGAAAAAGAAAAATAGGAGCGGCCGGGCGCAGTTGCTCACGCCTGTAATCTCAACACTTTGGGAGGCCGAGGCAGGTGGATCACCTGAGATCAGGGGTTTGAGATCAGCCTGTCCAACATGGTGAAACTCTGTCTCTACTAAAAATACGAAAAATCAGCCGGGTGTGGTGGCATGCACCTGTAATTCCAGCTACTCAGGAGGCTGAGGCAGGAGAATCACATGAACCAGGAAGGCAGAGGTTGCAGTGAGCCGAGATCGTGCCATTGTACTGCAGCCTGGTCAACAAGAGTGAAACTCCATCTCAAAAAAAAAAAAAAAAAAAAAAAAACAAGGCTGTGTAAGACACAACTAAGCATGCAGCTGCTACTTAGTGAGCATCAGCCAATAATATTTAAGGGGCCACAGTTGTATTTTCTTTTCCTTCCAAAGTTAAGACCAATTATTTCACTCATTAATATAAGTCAGTAAATACTCAGAAAAGGCCATCCATTGTAATCTACCTGAACACAGCTATACAGCCTGGGTCTGTTCTTGGCATGAGACTGAAGAACTTTCGCTGTGCAAGCTCATTTACTTTTGTGAGGGTTCTCTAACACTTGAAAGGTGTGAGTATCGCAACAACAGAATAAGCTTTGCCAGAATTAAAACTTCACCTCATTCCAATGTGAATACAAGAGGAGGGATGATTTTTAAAGGAGGAAAGAAGAATTTCCATTCTGCAAAAAGTGAGAGGAATTATAGGGTTGTAAGACCTCACCATAGACATCTGAAATGAAGGAAATAAAGGCAGGAGATCCTGATGAACAGGGAGAAATGTGGGTAATTTGAAAAGCATGGCAGAATACTGCATCAAAGAGTATCATGGACAGAAAATTATAATACAATATTTTCAAACACATAAACCACAAGAAAATAGAAAATCAAAAGGTTCAAGTAAGATAATAATAGAAATAGTTCACATGGTTCCTGCTCTCAGAAATCTGGCAATCAAAATAAACAAAACCGAAGTCAAAAGAAATGCATAACCTCAAAAGCTGCATAGTTGAATACAAGAAACTTTTGAATCCAGCTGGTTAGTTAAACATTAATTTTAAATGGCAAGTGGCCTAAAGATGAGCACTACTAGTATGATGCTAATCCTGGAAACTGTGTGGTCTCAGCATATTTGTCATTTGATAGCTTAAATCAAAAAGATATCGTGCACCTGAGTGGTCGGATCATCTCAGATGCGTGACAGAATCCGGGAGAGGCTTCCCCGCAGGTCCACTGTGTGTTCAGCTCACTGATCAAGTTGTTCCCTGGCTGCCCTCTTCATAGTCAGCCCCAATCAAACAAAGAATCACAAATGTCAAATTCACACTCTCCACTGTGTTTGGCAGTAAGAGGAGGTTGAATACGATTAACTTAGCAACTTAGAGAATCCGTTGATCGTAACAGAAAGAGGCACCAACTATTGCCACTGAAATCAGAGGGAAACATTACTGTGTGTTTATTTTTCGTTTCCAGTGGTCTGATACTAAATCCACCTGCACAAGTTAGGATACATAAGAACACACTAGGGTTCTTTATTGCTGAAACACCAAAGGAAGTCAAAAGGTAATTTTTTTATTACTTTATGGGGGAAAAGCACTAAAGCAACTACAGCTTAGTGGGAGGCCCACTGAGTCAGCACCATGCCTCCTTTGTGTTAAGACTCACATAAGTCATTCTTGGTTTTCTTTCATTGTCCAGAGCCTTGTTTTACTGTTCGGTCTGTCACGATGATGTGTTTATTCCTGAGCTAATTACAAACTGTGGCTGCAAAAGCAGAAGCCGGCAGCACGTCACAGGTAATTGCACTTTATTTCTGGCCGTCCTTAGCCCAGCCTCTAGGGAGCTGCCTGAGGAAAGAGAAGAGGGTTCCATCTCTTAAAAGGCAATGTCCATTTGAACTTGGCCAGGAAGTGGCAGACATTTCCTCACTGGCCACATGAGAGGTGAGAATCAGTGTTTTAGAGCTGGAAGAAACCTAACTAGTTATCTAATTCAATTCCTTTAAAGGCAGGCAAATGTGTTTTAAGAGATCCAGTCACTTTATTCCAAAGTCACATAGCCAGTTAGTGGCATCACCAAACTCAATCCCAGGCGTGCTGACTTTCAGCCCATTGCTTTTTCATGATTTCACAGTTTTTCACAACTTCAGACTGAAAATTCAGCCTATATCTGACCACTTGGTTGGCCATGAGGATCTACTTCATGACCATACCTTGAGTACTCTGTTTCCTTAATGGATAGTAAGAAGTTTAAAGTTTACTCATCCTGACATGGTGCCGAGGGAATGTAATTTTTCTCTAACTGAACTCAGCAGTTTACCAACACCCTTTTCCATTTAATGGCAGAAATGGAAAAATTAATCTCAAGCATTCATAATCACTTAGTCCCTTCTGGTTTAAAATTTAGTCTTGGCCGGGCACGGTGGCTCACGCCTGTAAACCCAGCACTTTGGGAGGCCAAGGGGGATGGATCACAAGGTCAGGAATTCAAGACCAGCCTGGCCAAGATGGTGAAACCCCGTCTCTACTAAAAATACAAACATTAGCTGGGTGTGACAGTGTGCACCTGTAATCCCAGCTACTTGGGAGGCTGAGGCAGAGAATTGCTTGAGCCCGGGAGGCGGAGGTTGCAGTGAGCCGAGATCATACCACTGCACTCCAGCCTGGGTGGCAGAGCGAAAAAAAAAAAAAAAAACTTAGCTTCGTCCAGGTACATTCAGACTCTGTGTAAAACCCCAATGTTTCAGAATTTAAACTTAGTCCATTCAAAATATGAATTTTCTATCAGGACTATTTTCATCCCTAAGGTTCTTATTCTCTCCTTCTTCTCAGAAAGCTATCTAAATGCAAGAGTAAGCTGGCTTAGCATCATGAGTGTTCTTGCAGTGAACCGCAAGGCTTCACTGATTCCTCCTGAGGTTCCTCATTAACTTTGGTCTGTAGTTGTCACCTTCTGTCACCTCTGAGTCAACAACCAATGAATCTGCTCCTCCCAGCTTTGGGTCAGGCTCTATCACTTGTTACTGAAATCCATTCTCCTAGTCTTGAAGTCTGTAAAAACTCTTTTCAGTAATCCTTGTCTTTTCATTCCTTTTTAAATTTTTTTCCTGTTACTTTTAGTTTACATGTAATAATTGCATATATTTTTGAAATACAGAGTGATATTTTAATATAGATATACAATGTATAATGATCAAATCAGGGTAATTAGCATGTCCATCCATCACCTCAAACTTTTGTCATTTTCGTGTTGTGAACATTCAGATTCCTCTCTGTTAATCTTTTGAAAATACACAATAAATTGTAGTTAACCGTGAAGGACACTAGAAATTATTGCTCCTGTCCAGCTGTAACATTGCATTCTTTAACCAATCTCTCCCCATCTTCCCTTCCCTCTTCCCTTCTCATCCTTGAATCATCACAAGTCGATTCTCTACTTCCGTGAGCTCAATTGTTTTTAGCTCCCATGTATGGGTGAACATGTGGTGAACCTAATGTCCTCCAGTCTCATTCATGTTGCTGCTAATAACAGGATTTCATCTTTTTTAATGACTGCATAGTATTTCATTGTTCATACATATCACATTTTCTTTATCTATTTATCTTTTGGTGTACATTTAGGTTGCTTCCATAACTTAGCTATTGTGTATAGTCCTACAATAAACATGGAAGTGCAGATACTTTTTTGATACACTGATTTTTTTTTTTATAGATACACAGTGGTAGAATTGCTGGATCATATGATAGTTCTACTTTTAGTTTTTTTTGATGAATTCCCATACAGTTTTCCATAGCAGCTATACTAATTCACGTTTCTACCAACAGCGTATGAGTTCCCTGTTCTCCACATCCTTGTCAGCATCTATTGTTTTGTTTTATTTTTTGTCTTTTTCATAATAGTCATTGTAACTGGAGTAAAATGATAACTCATTGTAGTTTTGATTTGCATTTCTCTGATAATTAATGATGTTAAACATACTTATATACCATTTGTATGTCTTTTGCAAAATGTTTATTCAGATCTTTTTCCTATTTTAATCAGATTTTTTTTTTTTTTTTTTTTTTTGCCATCGAGTTCCTTGTATATTCTGGATATTAGTCTCATGTCAGATGAATAGTTTGCAAATATTTTCTCCCATTCTACAGGTGTCTCTTCTGTCTGTTGATTGTTTTCTTGACTGTGCAGGTTTTGGTTTAATATAGCACCATTTGTTTATTTTTGGTTTTGTTCCCTGTGCTTTTGAAGTCTTAGCAATAAAAATATTTGCCTAGTTTAAAATCTTGAACCATTCTTTTCTTCTAGCGGTTTTGTAGTTTTGGGTATTCCATTTAAGTATTTAATCCATTTCGAGTTAATTTTTGTATGGGGTGAAAGAAAGGGGCCCAGTTTCATTCTTCTGCGTATGGATATCCAGTTTCCCCAGCACCGTTACTGAAGATAATCCATTCTGCTTGGTGTGTTTGTGGCACCTTCATTGGCCTAATGTCATTTTAGTCTCTCTGCTGTTTAGGATTTTTAACTCTCCTCCTGTATATGCATTTGTATGTCAGGATGTGGGAACCTCGGTGGGTTTCTCTCCACATTTCTCCCTGCTTACAGACACTATCATGTTTCTTCTTCTGTGATCCTCTTGCGTTGTTGCTAGACACTGTTTCAGGAGCACCCCACCGAGAATCCATATGAAAAGGGAAGCATTTCTCTCATTTTTCTGCTTGCACATCACACAAATATCATATTTTCCTGGCCTAGTCACCCCTTATCAACCTGAAGCACCGTGGGGAGGGGGTGGAAAACTGGGTTCTTTCTCAGAGATCAGGCTCTGTCCTATCTTTATAACATCTTTATTCAGATATATCTCAAATACCATGAAATAAATACATATCCATTTACAGTGTACAATTCAATGAGTTTCTTTATACAAATAGAGTTGTGTAGTCATCACTACAATAAATTTTAGAACATTTTCCTCACCTCAAAAAGAAACCCCATAACCAATAGAAGTCACTCCTCCTTCTCAACCCACAGCCCTGGAAAAAAACACTAGTCTATTTTCTGTCACTGTAGATTTTCCTATTCTGGCCATTTCACACACACACACACACACACACACATACACACACACACATATACACACACACACACAAGATGCTATAGTTTGTGGCTTGTTGTGTCTGGCTCCTTTTATTCAGCCATGCTGTAGCATGTATCAGTACCTCATTTCAGCTGGGTACAGTGGCTCATGCCTTTAATCCTAGCACTTTGGGAAGCCAAGGTGGGCCAATCACTTGAAGTCAGGAGTTTAAGACCAACCTGGCCAGCACATTGAAACCCCGTCTGTACTAAAAATGCAAAAATTAGCTGGGTGTGGTGGTGCATGCCTGTAATCCCAGCTACTTGGGAAGTTGAGGCAGGAGA